>NW_026126373.1:0-88685 GCF_943737965.1 Phodopus roborovskii | reverse complement strand
TTGGAAGAGAGAATATCAGGTGCAGAAGATAAACTAGAAGAAATATATTCATCGACCAAAGAAAATTATAAATTAAGCAAATCTTAACACAAAACATCCAGGAAATGTGGGACACCGTGAAAAGGCCAAACCTAAGAATAATAGGCTCAAAGGAAGGTGAGGAAGCCCAGATCAAAGGTGCCGAAAACATATTCAACAAAATCATTGAGGAAAACTTTCACAATCTGAAGAAGGACATGCCCATGAAAATACAATCATACTGAACCCCCAAATAGGCTGGATCAAAGAAGAAAGACCTCTCAGCATATAATCATCAAAACACCTAGCATACAGAATAAAGAAAGTATATTAAGAGCAGCGAAGGAAAAAGGACAGGTAACATATAAAGGCAGACCTATCAAAATTACACCTGACTTCTCCATGGGAACACTCAAGGCCAGCAGGTCCTGGATAGATGTTATCCAAGTATTAAGAGAACATGGATGCCAGCCTTGGGTACTATATTCAGCAAAACTCTCAATCACTATAGATGAAGAAAACAAGATATTTAATGACAAATCCATATTTTCCAAATGTGTATGTACAAATCCAGCCCTACAGAATATATTGGAAGAAAAACTCCAACCCAAGGAAGGTAACAACACCCACAAAATGTAGGAAAGAGATAATCCAACTACACAAGAAACCAAGGGTAAAGCAGAACTAATATATTCACAATACCACTGCCAACAACAAACCTAAAACAAACATCAACAGTCAATTGTCCTTACTCACCCTCAACATAATGGACTTAACTCACCTATAAAAAGACACAGGCTAACAGAATGGATATGAAGACAGAATCCATCCTTCTGCTGCATACAAGAAACACATATAAGCTTCAAAGGTAGACATTACCTCAGGATAAAGTGTTGGGAAAATGTTTTCCAATTAAATGGAAAGAAGAAGCAAGCAGGCATGGCAATCCTAATATCTAACAAGTTAGGCTTCAAACAAAAATTAATCAAAAGAGATGAAGACAGTCATTCCATATTCAACGCAGGAGATATCCATCAACACAAAGTCTCAGTTCCGAACATCTATGCCCCTAATACAAAATCACCCACATTCGTAAAAGAAACGCTACTAAAACTCAAAGCTCATATAAAACCTCACACACGCATAGTGGGAGACTTCAATACACCACTCTCAACACTAGACAGGACCACAAATCAGAAACTCAACAAAGAAACAAAAGAACTAACAGAAGTTATGTCTCAACTGGGGTTAACAGACATCTATACAACATTCCATGCAAAGACAAAAGAATATACCTTCTTCTCTGCTCCACATGGTACCTTCTCTCAAATCGACCACATACTAGGTGGCATAACAAACCTCAACAGATACAAGAGAATAGGAATTGTCCCCTGATACTTATCAGACAACCATGCTTTAAAATTGGAATTCAACAACAACAAAAATAGAAGAAAACCTGAAAACTCAGGGAAAATGAGCACCACACCTGGTTAAAAGAAGAAATAAATAAAGAAATTAAGGACTTTCTAATATTCAACGGGAATGAGAATACAACATACCTGAACATATGGGACACCTTGAAAGCAGTGTTATGAGGGAAGTTCATTGCACTAAGTGCCCATATGAAGAAAACAGAGGATAGTCACATAAGAGAATTAACAGCACAACTGAAAGCCTTAGAACAGAGAGAAGCAAACTCATCCCGTAGGAGTAGATGCCAGGAAACAATCAACTGGAGGGCTGAAATCAACAAAATAGAAACCAGGAAACCATACAAAAAATCAATGCAATGAAGAGTTGGTTTTTTGAGAAAATCAACTAGATAGAGAAACCTTTATCCAAATTAAGGAAAAAGCAAAGAGAGAACATGCAAATTCACAAAATCAGATACGAAAAGGGGAACATAAAAATGGACACAGAGGAAATCCATATAATTTTCAGGTCATGTTTTGAAAATCTTTTTCCCATAAAAACTGAAAATTCAAAGGAAATGGACAAATTTCTGGATAACTATCACTTACCAAAAGTAAATCAAGAACAGCAAACAACTTAAATAGACGTATAACCCACAATGAAATAGAAGCAATCATCAAAAGCCTTCCAACCAAAAATAGTCCAGGGCCAGATGGATTCAGTGCAGAATTGTACCAGACATTCAAGGAAGAACTAATACCACTACACCTCAAACTGTTCAACAAAATAGATACAGAAGGTTCATTGCCAAACTCTTTTTATGAGGCCATAATAACCTTGGTATCCAAGCCTCAAAAAGACATGACTAAGAAGGAAAACTACAAACCAATGTACCTGATGAATATCAATGCAAAAATACTCAAGAAAATACTGGCAAACCGAATTAAAGGATACATCAGAGAAATCAGACACCTTGACCAAGTAGACTTCATCCCTGTAATGCAGGGGATGGTTTAACATACAAAAATCTATCTATGTGATCCACCATATAAACAAACTGAAAAAGAAAAACCATATGATTATCTCCGTAGATGCTGAAAAAGCCTTCGACAAAATTCAACACACTTTCATGATAAAGGTCTTGGAGAGGTGAGGGATAACAGAAATGTACCTAAACATAATAAGAGCAATATACAGCAAAAATCCTGCCAACATCAAAGTGAATGGAGGGAAATTTAAGCCCATTCCTCTAAAATCAGGAACAAGACAAGGCTGTCCTCTCTCCATATATCTTCAAGATTGTACTGGAAGTTCTAGGTGATGCTATAATAAAACTAAAGGATATCAAGGGGATCCAAATTGGAAAGGAAGAAGACAAACTGTCTCTATTTGCAGATGATATGATAGTTTACGTAAGTGACCCAATAAACTCTACCAGGGAACGTCTACAGCTCAGAAACACCTTCAGCAAACAAGCAGGATACATGATAAACTAAAAAAAAAAAAATCAGTAGCCCTACTTTTCTCAGACAACAAACAGCCAGAGAAAAAAATCAGAGAAACAGCACACTTTACAATAGTCACAAGCAACATAAAGTATCTTGGTGTAATGCTTACAAACAAGTAAAAGACCTATATAACAAGAACTTTGTGGCTCTAAAAAAAGAAATTAAATAAGATACCAGAAAATGGAAAGATCTCCCATGCTCTTGGATAGGTAGGATAAACATAGTAAAAATTGCAATCATGTCAAAAAGCAATCTACAGATTCAATTCAGTCCCCATTAAAATCACAGCACAATTCATCACTGACCTTGAAAGGATAATAATCAACTTCATATGAAAAAAAAAGACCCAGGATAGCCAAAACCAATTTATACAACAAAAGAACTGCCACTATGTTCATAGCAGCACTATTTGTAATAGCAAGGACCTGGAAGCAAGCTCGGTGCCCCTCAATTGATCAATGGTTAATGAAGATGTGGCACATCTACACAATGGAATACTACTCTGCCGAAAAAAATAATGGAATCTTGAAATTTGTAGGCAAGTGGATGTCATTTGAAGAAAACATCCTGAATGAAGTAACCCAGTCACAAAAAGAGGAACACAGTATGCACTCACTCATATATGGATTTTAGACCTAGATCAAAGGATCACCAGCCTATAGTTCACACCACCAGAGGAACTAGGATACAATGTGTATTCTGAGATTCCTATAAAGTCCCTCACAGGAACCGGGAAGGTACAAGACCCCCCAGAGCTCAGTGGAAGTTGTGGGCAGCAAATGGAGAGAGAAGTAGGAGAAAATGAGGGGGAGGAAAGGAAAACATGTGCAACCAGGAAGATTGAGCCTGGTTATGAAAAGAAGACAGGAAAGAGAGAGAGAAAGAGAGAGAGAGAGAGAGAACATAAAAGAGGGAGCCAATATTGATTTGAAGATAAAATTGAACACAAAGAAAGGTCTAGTGAACTACACGACTGCTGCCAACTAACAATTTGAGCTTCTGTGGGATGGCTGCCATAATGAGATCAACAACTAACTTATCCATGGAGCCTTCAACTAATGCCTGTTGGAACCAGAAGCAAACACCCATACATAAACACTGAGTGGAATATAACCCAGATGCAGACGGAGAGGACAAGACCAGGTAGCAGAAACACATAGAGACAGCTTACCAGAACAATGAGGAGCTAACGTGCCACCAGACTCATAGCTGGGAAGCCAGCATGGGACTGAATCAGGGCCCACCTGAATATGGGTCTCAGCCAGAAGGACTGAGCAGTCTAAAAGACCTCAGTCAGTGGAGCCAGGATGTATCCCTGGTGCACAAAAGGACTTTGCGAACACATCCCCCATGGAGGGATAACTGCCTTTATCTAGACACAGGAGAGAATCCCTAGTCCCTACTTCACATGTCCTGTCAGAAGCGGTGCCCAGAGAATGAGAGACACTTGTATATCCAGTGATTACTGCTTACATAAAAATAGATATAGAACAATTGAATAATTAAACGTTTTACAAAACTGTATTTTTTTGTTATCATCGGTTTCTGAGAGTTTGCCTCAGCAAAATTATTTTCTAACAGGATGTAAATGCAGCTGTTCTCCCTTCCTAGGGAGAAATCCCTTCACACTCTTGGGTGATTAATAAAGAAAAATCTCTTTAAATGGCATGCACACATCTCTAGCTAATGCACAAAGTAGACCCAGATTAGATACACTCGCATTCCACATACACAATCATCCTTAAGTGTCTTTTGGGTCCATGGTCCAATTTATATTTTGAACAAATTAAAGAGAGACAGGGAACTTGTAGTTGTATGCACTGAGATATATGGGAGGATTATATGGCAAAGAAACATCCTAGAGTAATTTCTTAAATACACTATTGACCTGGTCTTGAACTCATTATAATCTGCCAACCTCTGCCTTCACAGTGCAGGGATTTAAGCTTCTTCAGAATAGCATCTTGTATACTACTCCAAGGGGGAATGGGAGGAATGGAAGAATATAGGGGACTTCTAGTGAAGTAGCAGGAAGCATCAGACCATGGGACAAATTCTGGAGGCAGCTACTCAAATATCACTATACAAGAGGAACACAGGCTATCTCAAGAACATTACTGACTAAGCCCAAGATGGCATTTCAATCAATAATGACAGCTCTACATGGTTGGAAAGCTTAGGTTCTCAGGATCTGAAGCAAACCCTCCATGAAAGCTGTGACTGCAGACCATTACCAGCTCTTCCAAGCACACTCCTGGTTTTAGAGAAACCTCTGCTTTTTTGTCAATATATCAGGCCCTTAGGGAAGCCTCCCAAGAATGTTCCTCCCCCTTACTGAGTGCCTAAATGAAAGCCATGTGATGAACTGCATGATAGGGCAAGTCCTTAACATGACAATGATTTGATTCTCAAATAGTTTTCACCTGGTGTCCTATTGCCCACCTGGAATAACAATGCTTGTCTCAAGTAGAACACTGTAACTTCATGGACCAACTGGCTTTAAGGTTGCTTTTAACAGTGTAATGCCTCCTTTAGCACCTTGTTAGAGGCCTGTATTTCATAGAGCAATGGGCATAATAGCAGATTATAAATCAAGGGTGGCTCATTTGTAACAGTTTGGACCCAAATGTCTAGACAATTCTCTTGAATAAATGTGTATTCTACCATCCTGATTTCTAGCAGAATTGTTTATTATACAATTGTCTTTGGAGTGTCTTAGAGGCAGTCGTCTGTAAGCAAAAATCTACCTTGTGAGACTTACTCTTTATTTCCAACATTTGGTGAATCCTTTATACAAACAATTTTACTCATCTACATCATGGCATGTAAGTAGAGTACACTGAACAAAAGGGAAGTCTTTTACAAGAGCCACAGTAATGCATGTCAACAAATAAATGTAAAATGCAAAGTGCTAAATGTCTTGAAGATACTAGAGAAACAGGCCTCTCCAAGGTTGGCAACCTTTCCATGGATGCAACTAAAACCGATTGATATTGAGTAGAGACATGTTTCAATACACAGTTCCCTGCTCCCCAATGCTCTGAGCACATTCATCCCACAGAGTGAAGTGATTCAGAGGCCTACACCTGGGCATAGCAAATTGCAAGGACCTTGTGATACATCACAGGTCAGTGAAACTGGCTGCAGTTTCCTTTCAGATTCAAATTGGTTCAGGAATGTCAGGATCTGCCCCTCCCCAACTGGGAACAGCAGCCCCTCATTCACCATGTCATGGTTAGTAGCTCTTCCAATATATCCAGCCAACTCCCTGTGGCAGTAATTTAAGCACAGCAGAAACAAAACATTGTACCACCTTCTTTTCAGAGAGCAAATGTGAAACTGGCACCCAGATGGGACCTGTACCAGTTGGAGACACACACCTTTAATCCCAGGACTGGAGAGGCAGAGGAAGGTGCATCTCTGTGAGATTGAGGCCAACCTGGTCTACAGAGTTACTTCTAGGGCAGGCTCTGTAAGGATGGAAAAATTAAGCCTAACTCTCCACTGACCCCAGGAGTAGGCAAAAGGTCACATTCTTAACTGTTTATGACAGGGCTGTTTAAGACATCACCTGTGAGTGAGTGAACACAGGAAATGAGCCTTGTCACCCCACCCACTTCCTGGGTTAAGCACGGTCTTGGATAGTTCAAATTGATTGGTCTGCACTGGATGCTATGAGATGATTGGTTTAGGATGGGTGGGCTTTGTTGTAACCCTATAAAAGCTGTCTCAGTTGTATATCAAAGATTCCCCCAGTCCTCTACTGCCTCGTGGAATATGGCTGCGGATCCCAATGCTCTTGAAATATAAGAGACCTCATGCTTTTGCATCAAGACCACTTCTCATGAGTGATTTGGGGTGGGGGGGGCTGAGTTGGGGCGTGAGTGTTTATGTGCTCTGTGGGTCTTTCAGCTCCAAAGCTACTGAGAAACCCTGTCTCAAAACAAAACAAAACAAAACCAAAACCATACAAACAAAAATATGCCCTATAAATATTCATGTTACCTGAATAAATGACAGGTTACCTGAAGGGCCTGATTGGATATTAAGGCCTGAGTGACAAAAGTTACACAGTCCTTAATGACACAGTACAATGTTTCCTGACACTGTCTTCTACCCCAGACAAATATATTTTCTAGATCAGCAGAGATATGCATTTATATAGCACTTGTCCCAGACTCCAAAAGCAAAGCCTGCTATCTTCCTGTACTCTTTTCTTCCTTCTGGATACAATGTGGCTAGCTAGCTTGCACAGGACAGTAAGCAATGTTGTTGAAGTGATTATTCCCTGTCCCAAATTAAGAGGATTCCTGGACACAACAGGAGATGTTTATTCTGTAGTTTCACACTGAAATCCCATGAACTAAAGGTAGTTGTTGCCTGGTTCTCACTTGGACTTCAGACTCACAGGGTAGAAATACAAAACCAGATTTCAAAGAAGAAAATACGTGTTTATCCAATCAGAAGGCTGGGTTAAGCCTGCATTGATTTAGAAATATGAATACAGTCCTGTTCTAGTAGAGAACACTGAATAATGCAGATGTTTTCTCATCTGCACACTGAGGAAGCTGTGCTGGCTCACCATAGTTCTCATAGAGGCTTTCTTCCCAGCCCCATTCTCTCCAAGTATTCAACTAACCATGGAGACAACGATTTTTATTATTATTCATTTCTCAAGAATTTGTGCTGAATTTAAGGAATAAATTCCCAATGCAATGGACCTATCATCCAGTCTTCTGACAGGAGAAAGATTTATCGTCTTGTTTGTGCTGTTTCCTGCATTTCTCTAATGTTTGTCTGAAGGGCCTGTGACAACCAGGTAAAATGCACCATGACTTCTCCTAACCTAAGCAAGAAGCCATAGATTAAACATCTTCTTTTGGTGTTCTAAAATCTCTCTTTAGTTTTTAATATTAGTTTTAATATTCTTGAGCACATTTCTATCTGTTAAGTAAGAGAAGCATTCCAGTCTGCATTGTATAATCATCTCTGCAAGCTCTTCATATTGTGTGGAGGACAAAGAAGAATATGAACCCAGGAAAAGAGCTGGGTCATCATTGCAGGCATGTAAGTTACATTAAAGTTCCTTATATGCCAGGTCGGCGTGCCCCATGCCTTTGATCCCAGCACTCAGGAGGTAGAGAGAGGCAGATCTCTGTAACTTCAAGGCCAGCCAGGTTTACAGACCAAGTACCAGGGCACTGTGGAAAACTGTGTATAAAAAACAAAAATAAATAAATAATTCAATTAAAGAGAAAATCTACTGAAAACAACAACAGGAATTACAATAATTATAATAATTGGGATGTATTGTCCAGCCTGGTCTATAGAGATAATTCAAGGACAGCAGGTTTCTCAAAGGGAAACCTGTCTCAGAACATGAAAAATAAATTAAATAGAATAGAATAGAATAGAATAGAATAGCATCTCTGCAGATCTGCAGATCTCTAAAAGTGTAGGTCTGCAGTAGAAGCCAGTGTCAGTGACCCCTGTGCTTTGACTTTAAGAACACTCTAACCCTGGAGGAAGTGCTCTTGTCACTGAAGCTTCACTAGCCAATCAGGGGCATCAAGGCCACCCTCCAAGTCTCAGGCTTTGCAGGACACTCCCTAGAGACATGCTACAGGCTTGGTTTTATAGCAGAACAGGCACCATTGGACTGACTTCTGTGCTGATTGTTGCTGTGAAGAATTCTGAGCATGGAAGAGTGCAGAAGCCACAGTATTGTGAATGAGAGGATGTTACCTGAAAATAGGGAGGTCACAGTAGACAGTTTGGCAAGGCTTCCTGCAGGCTTGTTGGGAAACTGTCACCATATTCTGTGAGGTCCGATGTGGTCCTAGCAACACCCCAGATCTGGATGTTCCCATGAATACTTCAGTCTATGGGCTGCACCTGTGGAAAGCATTTCAATCAGTAGTCTTTGTGTAGAAAAGTCTTTTTAGTCAACACAAACTTAATTTTGTAGTACCCGCACTACCATCGCTTCCATGAATTGGGTAAAGGCCTAGAGATTGGAAAAAAAAAAAAAAAAAAAAGACAGTGGGTCATTTGTTCAATGGCATTGTCAGAATACCAAAATCCGAATGAAGTTTATTGAGGGGAAAGAATGGTCTTAAATACTGATATACATCATAGTTGAAAAATTACAGGAATTTTAGGGTTTAGCTCCTTCCTAAGAGGTGTATATTGTCACGAGATGTGTGTCAGCAGGTGTGTGTCATCAAAAAACGGTAAGAGTACCAAAAATCCTTGGGGCAAGGAGTTCCTGCCAACAGCTTCAGGCTAGCTCAAGGCACCTCTGGGGTCCATGCAGGGCCCTACAGGCCCCCCCTTTTCAAATATAAACTAACACCTGCCTTAGGTGGCAGGGGACATCAGCATAATTCCTTACCCATCATTGGAGAGGTCACCCAGGCTCGTAACCTACCTGTCTTAGGTTGGATATTTGCCCCCTCTGCATTACCCATCACTGGTAAATAGTTTGTCAGTCACAAGTGGGCAGAGGCATTTTCTCTTGAGCCAAAGATAATATCTGTGTTGTTTGAAAGTTGGCGTGGGCCTCTCCAATGCTGTGGCAAAGTATCACCAAGTGCAAGGGCTGCAAACCCCAATGATCTGCTCACATGTTGTCCTTATAAAAGGCCTTCTGCATTGGCAAGTGGCACTCAGGTTTCATAGATGTTAATGATCTGCATGGGTAAAGCATGTGTATAACTTAAAAACTCCAGGATTTCTGGAGAAAATGATGCATTAACACAGATATGTGTAAAAGACAGAGAACAAGAAGCCATATGAGCTTCTCACAAAATTCAAGTATACCTACAAGAGGTTAGTTTGTACATTTAGTTTAAAAATGCCAATTTGTACTAGATAATAAGTGTGATTTGGGTGGCTAAGGCTTAAGCCAAATCACCTGATAGTTGATCCACCATTCTTGCAGTATTTACAGATTGGGAGAGGGCTATGGTAGAAACTGTTTCTTCAGTGGTGAAGGCAGCATTGGCAGCTGTGATCCCGTAATCTCCTATCCTCTCTGCTCCACACCTGGGTATGTGGCCCACGACTGTTGGCCCGGTTACTTGTTTCTTATCGGCTAGCTCTGCCTTAATTATTAACCCATTTCTGCTGATCTATGTATTTCTCTTACCGGGGAGATGGCGGCATACTGCTTTCTTCAGACTCTCCATCTTGGCTCCTCCTTACTACTTCCTATTTCCTCCTTGTCTCCTAGTCCCTCCTATCTTCCTTTCCTATTGGCCAACAGTGCTTTATTATTAACCAGAGTCTCTGTGTGTTATTTGGGGCTGTTGTGGCGGCAGGACAAGACCGGGCGGCGGCCGATAAAAAAAAACGGTACTCGTTACAAATGACGCCCACGTGGTTAATAAAATCTTCCACTTAAAATTTAACAAAAGCTTAAAAAAGGGTTTTAAAAGCAACAGAACAGAGACAAGCAAGGTTTCTTGGTATCAGCATTTTTCTCAGTTGAACTCTGCTTTGCTAGAGACAAGCAGATATTTGCGTGGATCCTTTAAGGGAAGATTCCTGACTCAACATATGCGGCAAAAAACCGCAAGGCTTTCAAAAAATCTACTAACAATTTATTGGTGTGTATGAGAGATGGCAATGGCAGTGACCATATCTCCAAGCCGGCAGCATGCTTTCTGGGTGGCAGCGCAGACCAAGGTGGTGAGCACAGCTCTCAGTGCTGGCGGTTAAAGTACCCGCCACCATCTTTGGTAAACCGCGGCAGAAACAAAGACTTTCATTTTAACAATGTTATTGTTTAACAGATAAAGACTCATGGCCAGAAAAAGATAAAGATTTACAGTAGAGACAGATTCACATTAAGAAAAGGTGCTAAAAGTTTACAGTGTGTTTTAAAAAATTACATAGGCTTGGGAGACAAAAATAAAATGGTTTTAAAGAGACAAAGAGGAACTGGGTGTTGTAGGACACGCCTTTAATCCCAGCACTCAGGAGACAGAGGCAAGCAGATCTCAATGATTTGCAAAGTAAACCTGGTATACAGAGTAAATTCCAGGGCAGATAAGAGTTACAAGGAAAAGCTCTGTCTCAAAAAATAAAAAGTAAAAGAAACAGAATAATAATAAAGCCACATAAAGATGAAAATCTCAGAGAGAATCTGGTTACTGTATGGAATTATATTGTCTTTATATCATTTGACTGCTGAGGAAACAACAACTGTTGAAGGAAATACTGCTGGATTAATTCAATTTATATATTTTAAAAATGCTTTGACTCCGACATCCAAGTTCAAGGACAAGTTACTGGGGAAAAGGATTTCTATTTTTGTTTCCACAGAAAATGAAAAGCTGTGGATTCCTTCCAGACTAATGTGGTTTGATCAAGCCAGGCTGGTGATCCAACATTCCAAACAGCTTGGACAAAGCAGCCTCGCAAACTACAGCCAAGATTTCTACAACTTCTTAGGATCCCCATGACAGCGCCCCTATCAACAGAAAGTAGTTTGGAAAGAACGACGCCCAAATTCCCAAATATTGCTTATAAATGTTTGTTTTCATTTAAATGGATTTGGTTATAAATGATTAATGATCACAACCAATATCTTTTTAAAGGTAAAAAGGGAATTATGGTATAGATATGAATACTTTGTTTTGGAATGGATTTTCATTTATTGATACAATTTAAGGTCAATTTTGTGATATATATATTTCTCCTCTTGTTTAGGTATTGTGTTTGCATAGCTCATTTAGAAATATAATGTATAATTTAGTACAGATTTTTAGATAGTTACCTATGATAGTTAGAACTTATAGTTAAGTTAGTTAGTATTTCTAAATATACAGACATATATTTGAGATGGTTAGGCATTCTTCAAACCTTTCAAAGACCTACAGAATATGGCATCTAAAATGGTTTAGGGTTTTTCTTGACAATGAGACATAATTGTTCCTGGCAACACCAACTGCGTCAGAAAGGAAGATGGACATTGAAGAAACACGTTATGGAGTTTACTTCCAATATGGTAAGACTAGCCATTTGGACAAGATACTGCTCTTGTCTGGACTGTTTGACTTTATGCTGTATAAACTGGACATGTAGGGCCCAAAGAAAAGTGACTGCTGATTCAAGATGGACATTGCTATAGAGTTCCTGCTTCATGGAAGAGTCTGCGAGACAGTATGCAGGACACAGAGGAAAGTGACTGACAAACTGCCAATACAAGAAGACAGTTTAAAGTTTCCTGCTTTGCAGGAGAGTCTGTCAGACACACTATGGCCTATGGGCTGAAGATGGAAAATTAGAGAAGAACTTCGGGTGACCAGTCAGTGAGTTGTCTCTGTCATTTCTAGAGCTTATATACTATCCTTCTGTGGTCTTTGAAGGAGTTCAAGACAGATAGTTATGGTTATAGTTTTCCTTAGTATTAAAGATAAGTTACATAGACTTTAGACACACAAAGATAGGATAGATGATGAAATATTTTCTTCCAAATCTTGCTAAATGTTAATGGACTAAATAGTGTTAACTGTGATTCTTATTTGATAACTGTTATGTGATATATTTTGCTATGTTAAGGTTAAAACCCTTGTTTTTATTTAGACAGAAAAGAGGAGATGATGGGAGATGTCATTCTGTATATGTTTCTCATACTGGTTAATAATAAAGTACTGTTGGCCAATAGGAAAGGAAGATAGGAGGGACTAGGAGACAAGGAGGAAATAGGAAGTAGTAAGGAGGAGCCAAGATGGAGAGTCTGAAGAAAGCAGTATGCCGCCGGCTCCCCGGTAAGAGAAATACATAGATCAGCAGAAATGGGTTAATAATTAAGGCAGAGCTAGCCGATAAGAAACAAGTAACCGGGCCAACAGCATTGTATCAAATATAGAGTCTCTGTGTGTTATTTGGGGCTGGTGTGGCGGCGGGACAAGACCGGGCGGCGGCCGATAAAAAAAATGGTACTCATTACACACGACAGCTTTTACAGTTGGCTGACCTGCTGAGAAAAATGAAACTTTCTCCAAAATTAGTAGCATTAGTTACAACAGAAAGAACGGAACCAGAATACAATGCCTGAGATAAAGGTGAAATTCTTGTCCTTTGGATCAAAGTGTAAATTTATAGCCAGTGGATCCAAATTATAATTAATGGTCAGGAAAAAAATGCCACATATAGCTACTCAGACCCACAGGCATCAGGATGGGTAGATTCTTGAAGACCCATCGGACCTTCGTTCTGGCTGTTACAATCACTGTCCCTCTGCATATGGCGAATCAGCTGCTCAGGCACCCAAACAGGGTTATCTGCATCTTGTGGAAAGACACAAACTGACCCTCGGGCCCATACAAGAACTGGGTTGGGGTCGCACAGTTTTCCAGTAGGGACAGTTTTCCACATAACTGAACCATAGTCAGATGACTAAGGGCGCCAATGAATGTAGACTGCAGATCGAGCAGCGCCATCAATAGTTAAAATTTTTTAAATATAAAGGACAAGAAAAAGGTGAATATGAGAAGACCCTGTAAACTCCCCCTTTTTTGTTTTATGAAGTAGGCTTTCATTGTGCGATGAGCATGTTCCACCATGGCCTGACCCTGAGGATTATAAGGGATACCCATCTTATGTGGGATAAAAATATTTGCAAAATGAGTTAAAACCATGACTAGTATAAGCAGGGGCATTATCAGTTTTTAATTGTCTGGGCATTCCCATATAAGCAAAGGCTTATAAACAATGGCTCTTAACATCCTTAAGCCTTTCTCCAGTATGAGCAGAGGCAAATATGAGATTAGAATATGTATCCACAGATACATGAACAAATTGTAGTAGACCAAAGGAAGGAACATGGGTAAGATCCATCTGCCAGATATCATTAGGTGTGGCATCACGGGGGTTAACTCCAAGGTGTGGAAAAGGTAAGAACTCTGCACATAGTGGACAATTCTTAACTATATCAATAGCTTGGTATCTAGCAATTTTAAAATGGAATTTAAGTGACCCTGCATTAATTGGAAGGTTGTATGTGCTTTGCAGGATGCTTCGTAACCAGACTCTCTCATCATCATGATGGCATTATCTGTTTTAGTATTAAAATCAGCAATGGCATTTCCTTCATTTAAAGGGCTGGGCAAATCAGAATTTGCTTGGAGATGTCTAGTAAGATATCTAGTAAGTGTTCTTGTACATGAGAGACTGGACCTATATAAGCAGCAGTTTCTAAGGGAGACAATATATGATACACATATTTACTATCTGTGTATAAGTTAAATGGCTCATTAGAAAAATGTTGAAGGGCTAATTGTACTGCAGATAGTTCTGCAAATTGTGCAGACTTCACTTTAAGTATAGAGCGTTTGATAATGGGAAAAGAAACAGCTATTGCACAACCATTTGAAAAGCCATCTGTAAATACATTGCGGGCCGCCTTCAGAGGATTTTGGGAAATAACCTTGAGGAAACACACAGGGTGATTTTTTTTTTTAATGAGCTAACTTACTGGAAGGAAAATAACTATCAAAGTGGCAGGGTGAGGAAAACAAGCAATGTGCCCAATCCTCATCAAACTGTTGAAGCCATTTTATCTGTTGTTGAGTATAGGGAATAAAATTACATCCAGCATCTTGCCAAAAACTTGAAGGCTCATTTTTCATGCCTTTTAAATAATAGCATTGCTTGGGGATACGATTTAATTGCCTTTCTTGGGGATGAATGTTCATGCACCCACAATATAGGACCAGTTTCTCAAAATACCGCAGTAGGGGAATATGCTGAAGCAAAAACTAATAATTCAAGTTCTTAGAATAGTCAATATAATTTAAATGTGCAGATTGGAGGCATTTATGCACAAGCTGAATGCATTTCCACACAGCATGCGTTAAGGTGTGTGGAGAAGTGGGATCAGAATCTCCTTGTAAAATATCAAATAATGGTCTAAGCTGCCCAGTAGTTAGGGCTAAACTAGATCGAACCCAATTTATGACTCCCAATAATTTTTGAAAATCATTAAAGGTGGTCAGTTTATCCAGCCTTAAAGTAGTCTTTAACAATTGATGACCAGTATTGATAGGGAAATTCTTGTTGCACCTTTTCTGGGTCTGTTCTTAAGCCAGCTAGTTGAAGATTATGTTGCAATTCCCCAAAATCCTCGTTCATTTCCTTAGAATCTAGGCCACCTAAAATAATATCATCCATATAATGTAAAATATAGAGGGATTGAAATTTCTCTCTAATGGGGGCAATGGCCAATGATACATAAATTTGACAAATAATGGGACTATTGGCCATTCCTTGAGACAACACCACCCATAGATAACTCTTTTAGGGCTCTTTAAAATTAAGGGAAGGAAAATTTCCCAGCCCAGTGCGATCTCTGGCTCTTATGATAATTAAATTTTTAGGTACAACAGGCTGAGGGTCACCTTGTAGGAATTTACCCAGTCCTTTTCCTTGTACATAACCTTAGTTAGCCAGCATATTTTTTACAGGCTCAGTAGTAAGGACCTCTCCCATGGCCTGAAGCACATCTCTCCCCCAAAGATTAACAGGGATATGACTTCACACAAAAGGGTGAAAAAGACCTGTATGTCTTCATTATCTGACCATTTAAGAAACTGAGTACTACATTCTGGAGCCAGAGCAATGCCCTTGTTGTCCACACCAACAGGAAGTCTTTGGCCTGGCTCCTCCATTGTCCCCACCTCTTTTAATAACTGAAGCTATAACCTGGACCATAATGTGATGACCATCTATGTACCGACATATGCGTATATAATCATTAAGATGTTTGGCCTTTTGGTGATGTAAAGCCTCTTTGCAGTACTTGTTTGCATTTTCAAATGCCAATTTTTTAACTATGGGCATGGCATTTCCATCATCACCAAAAATGTGGCCTGGCAGCTATAGGAGGCAGTCTGCAAAATCTGAATAGGGCTCAGACAGTCCCTGCAATACCTTAGATAGTTGATCTCCTGCAGCCTTATTAGGCAGGGCTTTCCAAGCTCTAATAGCAGCAACAGCATTTTCTGCATGTACTTCTGGGTCAAAAAGAATTTGAGCTACAAGTGTAGAATATTGCCTAGTGCCTGCGAGCATATCTAAATTCCTAGCAGGAAATCCAGCAACAGCATTAATTTGTGTGGTTTCCTTGCAAAATTCTTGAAATTTGTCTTTCCATAGCAAATAGTCACCCCCACTCAGCAAGGCTCTACAGTGCTGCATCCAATCAATACAATTTAATCCTGTGAACGACTCAAAAATTGTCTGAGTATAAGGAGTATGGGGCCCATAAGCAGTGACAGCATCTTTAAGCTGTTTTATATCCTTAAAATTTAATTGGCTGTGCTCCCTCACTCTGTTATCCTGTGGATCCACTGTCTCAATTACTGGAAACAATTGTCTTTCCTATTCTAACACTTCTACCTTGGTTATTAAATCTTTGGCTTCTTCCTCTAACCCTCGAGGTGTAGAGGCCCTACAAAAGGAAGCAGAATCACAAAAAGTGGTTGTGCCTTGGGAGTTGAAATATGGGCTCACCAGCTTCAGTTTCTGATTCCAAAGTATCCAGTTCATCAGTTACAGCATGACTATCATCTCCTAGTTGGGATCCCTCTTATCCCCTGATAAATATTGTAATTCCTCAAAAGTCCTATTCATCTCTGCCATTTTTCTTTTTAATTGTGGCAATGAATTCTTTAGCTGTCTTGTTTTAATCCTCTTGCTCTGTCTTTTCAATAGGGCCACTAATAGTCCACTGAGACTTTCCTTAGGGTTACTGGCACCCATCCTTCAATACACCCTCATTCACTTAATTTTTCCGGCCGGCCTCTGAGTGTGATTTCTTAGGTGATCCTTTCTTTCCAAATCTTGTTGGGCAAGGTCCACTGGTATTGTCCGTGTCCTGATTTGTTCCACAAATTAGGTGATGGCCTAGAGATTGAAATAAAGTCAAGACAGGGGTTCATTCGTTCAATGGCAATGTCAGAACACCAAATGCCGAATGCAGTTTATTGAGGGGAAAGAATGGTCTTAAATACCAACTTACAGCACAATGGAAAATTACAGGAATTTTAGGCTGAGCTCCTCCCTACGAGGTGTGTGTTGTCACAAGGTGTGTATCATGAGGTGGGTTATCAAAATGGGAAGAGTTCCAAAACAGCCTTGAGGCAAGGAGTTCCAGCCAACAGCTTCAGGCTTGCTCAAGGTCCCTTGGGGGTCCATGAAGGGTTCTACACCATATCTGTGTTAAACAGGAAGTTTGATAAACACATTGTAAATGTCTGCATCTTTGACAATATAGTCATATAATTCTGGCACTTCCCACATTTATTTCATGACATGGTCATTATAATGTATTCATCAAGTTACCTTAGAAGGAAACTGAATTTGATGTTCACATAGAACTTTTCTTGGCCCTTTAAAAATTATATAGCACTGAGGAAAAAAACCAAAATGAATAGACATAAAGGGAGAAACAAGCTAGTAGATCAATTATACTCATATAACATCAAAGAAATATTATGAGTGGTCCAGCCTCTCACAGCAATATCCCAGACCCTGATACCCACATCTGTCTTTGTTAGGGTTTTATTGCTGTGAAGAGATACTACATACCATGGAAACTCTTAAAAAGAAAACATTTAATTGAGTTGTCTCACTTAATGTTTCAGAGATTCAGTTAATCATCATTATGGCTGGGGCATGGCACCCTGCAGGTGAATGTGGTGCTGTAGGTTAGTGTCATTAACTCTTGACTCAGAGGCAACAGAATGTTCACCAACACACTGGCCAGCATCCTATATACAAGAAACATCAATGCCTGACTCCACCCACACCCAGTGACATACTTCCTCTAACTAGGTAAAGCCCACTCCAACAATGCCACACCCCCTAACACTGTCACTAGTGGAACTCACAGACTATGGACTGACTGCTGGAGGATTTTCATTGCATCAGACTAAACCCTGTGAATAGATCTGTTCGAGGGACCCTGGCAGTGAAACCAGGAGCTATCCCAGGTGACAAACTGGATGTTTGTAAGCTACATCCTATGGTGAGACACCTTGTTCTGTCATGATACAGGATGTAATGCCTAAAGCCTTCCTCAGCTTGGTATGCTAGACTTTGTTGACTCCCAAAGGAAGTTCTTATCCCCTCTAAGAATTGGATGGGGCTTATGAAGGGGAAGATATTGGGGAAAGAAGTTGGGGAGGGAGGTGAACTATGGATGGTATTTAAAATGAAGACTAAATTTTAAAAATAACATTTAAAAAGAAGCAGTGTATTATTTGTATCATGCACCCAAAGCGACTGGTTTTGTTTTCATTTGCCTATAAGTGTAGTGATGGAAAAATTTAGCCTAAATCTCCATAGACCTTGCCACCTAGCAATGAGTATGCTAAAGGTCACATTCTTGACTGTTTATGACAGGGTTGTGAGTGAGAGAGTAAGTGAACACACAAAATGAGCCTTGTCACACCACCCACAAGCCCTAGCGAAAGCAGACTTCCTGGGCTAAGTGCAGGCTTGGATACTTCAAATTAATTGATCCACACCAGATGCTATGAGATGATTGGTTTATGATGTGTGGGCTTTATTGTAACCCTATAAGACCTGTCTAAACACTGTACTCAGGGTTCCTAGTCCTCTACCCCACGTGGAGCATGGCTGTGGACCCCAGTGCACTGGAATATAAAAAGCCTCATGCTTTTGCATCAAGACCACTTATCGTGAGTGATTTGGGGGGGCGCCTTTCCTGAGTCAGGGCGTGAGGGTCCACGGCATCTGTGGGTCTTTCATAAGTAAAAAGAAATGTTTACACCAAATTTTGAATATACAGTATTTGTAAGAGAGATGTTTTCCATGTGTGTTTATGGGACACACCATAGAAGTGGTTGTTAGATATCCTGCATCTATAGTAAGAGGTTTTTACAAACTTCTGTGTTTGGTTGGTGGGATCTGAAATCAGGTCATCTACAAGATTATGTGCTGTGCCATCTGCTTAGCCTATATAAATAAAGAATTCAATGAATAATCATTGGGAAATGGATGCCTCAACATTATGATACCATAGAAGGTAAATTTGCAATATGAATTCATTAAAATGCAAATAAAATTTCCAACACCTCATCTAATTCCTGACCTATATGAAATTGGAAACACATGTAAGTATGAACAGGATTACAAATGATAGTGCATACACTGACACAGTGTGACATTTATACTCACAACAAATCTACAGCAATTGAGAAGGTACAAAATATTTGGGAAAGAATAAAGGGGATGTATAGAAAAATGGAAAAAGAAATGCAGGAAAATATAACCAACCATTTCTCAAGAGGTCAAGGGAAAGTCAGCCATGTAATATGAGGTCTTCACTAGTGTAACACAGCTACTAATGATTTTATATGTTTACAAATTAAATAACTAGACTACACGACTGCCAAAACTTTAAACAAGAAGAATCCTTGAACTGTTTTGCTTCTGACCCTCAAGCTACTGACATTTCTTCCCAACAGATATGTGCTATAGTCTAAAACTCCACATACAAATGGGGTTAATCTCTTGCTTTGCTACTGCAAACTCTCATGTCCCCTCGTTGTTTAAGGTAAACATGGACCTGTTGATGCCCAGATGGAAAATAACATAGAAGAATAATTTAATACCTGTTCCTGCCACATGTATCATGAAACAGTATGAGGCATCCGCACAATCCACACATTCAACATCATGCACACCTAGAAAGTTCTGTAGATCAGAAATTCCATTTGTTCCCAGAAACTCAACTTTCCTGAATCACACCATTGTTGTGGGAGGTAGGAAAATGTTAATAGCACTCTGATCACATATTGCTGAAGGAAGATCCCCATCACTTCTTTTTAGCAGTTTCTAAACTTTGAGTAAATCATGTAAGAAAACCTAAATGTTGAATGAGATGTTCATAAATTCCAGAAGCCAAACTTACAGTTTACCAGTGAATGTTCCCACAAAACACAAAAGCAACCCTGTGATGCACAAACGTGTCACCTGGTCTCAAGATTTCCATCTGGCAGACATAATTTTCTGTAGAGGAAAACTGTGATTGTTGAAAGTGGATTTATTGGGCTGTCTCGGAAGCTAAGGGCCACATACTCTAACAATGCCTAACAATGGAAATTTGAAGAATTCTGTAGTTGTTTGGTTTATGAGTCTAGATGTCTTAGCTGGTCTTCAGCATAAAGAAGTATTTCAATGAAATTCTCTCTAAAGCTATTATGGAATAGACTCAGTAGGATCCATATGGCATCAACTTTGTGGAGCCTGTAAGATATGTGTCCAAGTATGATGGTATTTTGTGGTCCTTTAAAAAATGAAGCTCCATTTTATTCATTCACTAAATTTAAGTCATCAACCAAAGGTAGGGCAATGCCAGAGGACTTCTATTAATATGTATAAATGGCTAATAGTAATTGCTTCCCATATTAAATGCACTCCATAACTGCACATACCATCTCCCTTCAGGCACTATAGCTGCACTTACTCCCTGCTTGAAGGGTGTGTGTAAACCTGACTGGGCCCAAATCTATTGTTATTTAGATGGGAGACTTTCACCATCCAGTCTCAGGCATCTTGTAGCAGGAAAGATGATGTCTTAAGTACAATAGAGTTATTTGATTTCAACTTTCCTGGTTGAAATGGTGGTAAGGGAAAATTAAAAGCACTGTGGTCAAATCTTGCTGAAGGATGATCCCCATCTCCTATTTCCACTGATTTTTAAACCTGAATGTGGAATGCCATATTTCTAATTTCCAGAAGCCAAAATATTAGTTTCTCCCTTGTATGTTCCAAAACATGCCACAAGCAAGCCTGCGAAGTACAGAGGAAACAAATATTTGTTTCTGTTTTGTTTTCTTTTGGTTTGGGTTGGTTTTTCAAGGCAGGGTTTCTCTGTAGGTTTGGAATGTTCTTTGAAAATCAGCCTGGCCTAGAACTCACAGTGATCTGTCTGGAACTACCTCCCAAGTGCTTGGATTACAGTCTTGCACCACCACAGACCAGTATGGATACTGATATCACAGCTATCTCACTCTCCTCAGGGAACATATATACAGGTAGGCTCAGAGCACAAGGGCCATTGGCCCTGGGCAGCACAAGTCACATGGTCCCTCACAAACCCAGCAGCAATGACAGCTAGGCAGAGCTGCTCTTCCTGCACAGCATCCCCGACACTCACCATGCTGTGTGGCAGTGGTTTACATTTGGAGCTCCTACAAGAGAGCCTGCAATTTCTTTTCATGTTAACATCTGTCCATTATCACCAAGAAATGGCCAGTCAGGCATTTTGCAAATCATCTAAAATTGATTACAGTTTCCACAATGCTAATTTCTACCGATGGAAAGCACAAAATTGTTCATGTTCCTTCTGTCTCCCACTTCTTTCTGCACAGTGTCTACAGCAAAATCGAAGTTCTTAAATGAACTCAATTATTTCATATTCCTCTCTTTAATTGCAGTCCCCAATCCAGCCACAGTGTTTGGTAAACAGTCAATGAATGATCTGTATTTGCTTCTCAATGAACACCCAAAGCCTCATGCTGAAGGATGCAGTAGTTTCTTCCCAGCACAGGGTAGCACAGGCACAATAAAATGTGATCCATGCAATTTTCATACCTAACCCTGTATGTCATGCCCCAGCTAAATATAACCTTCCAAAATTTTGATCACACAAATCTAGTCTGTCTTCATTCATGTGACATGAATTAATACACCCTGAGGATATAAAAAAAATCACTGAATACTCATTAGTTAAGATTTTTTTTCTTATTGCTATGTATAAACACAAACAAATTCCACAAGTCTTGTTGTTTTTTGAGAAAGAGTTTCTCTGTGGCTTTGGAGGCTGTCCTGGAACTAGTCTTATATACCAGGCTCATCTCGAACTCACAGATATCTGCTTGCTTCTGTCTCCTGAGTAATCCTCTCCCAGTCAGGGAATCCAACCCTGGACTAACCAATAACAGGCAGGGATGAGATATTCACCACTATTTTATCCAAGAGAGATCTTATACAGAAGACACTTAATTGGAGTAACTCACAGTTTCAGAGGTCCAGTCCATTGTCATCATAACAGAAAAAATGATTTGAAGAAGAATGTCATGCTGGTTTCATCTTGATACACAGACCACAATACGTCATCTTACACACTTGCTCATATCCAGCACACAAAAACCCTGAAAGCCCATAACCAGTTAAACTCTTCTTCCCAAAATGCCAACCTAACTGCATCAATGCCACACCTTCTAATAGTACCACTCCCTATGACATCATCGGCCCATTCTCCTCAAGCAGGGCCTTTTTTCATGATAGTAAATTAAGCAGCTGACTACCTACCCTGATTCGCTTTGAAACACACACACACACACACACACACACACACACACACACACACACAAAACTGTTCATTTTACTCTAGTCTGAAGAAAAAAGCATGCTACACATGATTTTTTTTTCCTGTAAGTGCAATGCATGTTCGACTCCATGATGTCCATGATATAAATGGACAATTTTAAAACACGATGGACATAATTTTTCATCTTCTGGTATTTTTACATCATTTGTGATTTTGGAGTGGGTTATATTTTAAATCAAATTGCAGTGTTACAGATTAATGATTTCTGTTTATTAAATATTTCTGTAAATATAATTGGTATCCACATATAAAATGTTTAAGATGCTTGGTCCAGAAACACGTACTGAAGGAATACATTCACTTATTTAAGAAGGGATAATCAATAGATCAGCAAGGACATTGCCCTGGAAGCAACAAACTGGGATCAAGGACACCTACATCAAAAAGAATGAGCCTGTCTCAGAAACCTAATTCTAAAAAAGTGGAAGAGCAGCTGTTGTATATTTGCCTTTCCAATGAGAAATAACTCCATAGACTTAAGAGATATGTAAAGAATATCTCTGTAATGATAGCATGCATTCTTTTCTGACCAATGGGCAAAGGGGACAGAGCCTAAAACAGATGTGTTGGGAGATTTTGAGACTGGGTTTCCCTGTGCAATAGCCTTAGTTGTAGTGAGACTACCTGTGTTTATGACACTGGTCTGAAACTCACAGAAATCTGCCTGCCTGTGTCTCCTGAGTACTGGGTTTATAGGCAAGCACCACCACAACCTGGATCCTAAAACAGACTTTAGCATTACAAAGTAACTGACATCTTTAAGTTCTTCCAGGGTCATATTACAACTGACACTTTGAAGAATTTAAGTAGTAATAAGAAACTGCAAGTAAGGCCAGGAATGCAATTAAAATTTTCAACAGAAAAAATAGTACTATAATTATTTAATAATACAAGAGTAACATGAAACACAGGTTCACACTTCGCTGACAGGGTTTGGAGTGGAGGACCAGAACATGAGGAAAAGAGGAAAGGCAGAACAAAGGAAAGATAAAACCTGTGAAAGGGAGGTCTTACTTAACCTATGTCTTATTCTAAGTACGCTTCTTATGAGGAATAGCTTACTGTTCTCTCCTTTCAGGGGGAGATGGAAAAAAATAGGAGATTTTAGGAATTCAGTAGGAGTTATCTTTCAATGAGACCAGCTCATGAGAAGACTAATCAAGCATTGCATCATGAGGAGAACACAGTGCATCTGGGGAACTTTAGTTATTAAACCCTCAGCACACTTGGGACCAATAACCACAGCTCCATGTGGTGGGAATAGTAGTGTTCACAGGATATGAAGCAACCTCACCACAAAGGCTCTGGATTCTGACAATTACATTCTCTCCAAAGCATGTTCATTAGGTTAAAGGAAGGGATCTATTTCATTCTCAATACCTGAGTGTCTAAGTCTAGGTGCCCAGGCTGATACTGGCTCTACTAAGCTCATTATTGGTTTTGAGAAAGAGCTATGTTCCTTCTTTGTGAGTCAGGACCTAAACAGATGTCTTGCTTGCTCAGTCAACCCCTCAACACAACAGTGTTTACCTTTTCAAACAATTCTCCTCTGGGATCATCTTGCCCATCTGGCTGAACTATGATTTTCTCTAGATGAAAACTCGACCATCTGGCAGACCATTCCAGTAATTCCCCCTTAAGCAGCTTGAGAGTGACCTCTTCTATGATATGAGGATGGGCCTAGGGGCACTTTGTTAATCAGGAGTTTCTCCTTTGACATGATTTGCAGCCAAACTACTACAGAGAGATTTAGGGATACAAAAAGGGATAATTGTTATGTAGCTTAAAATTGAGTTTAGGTGAACTGAATTTGCTCTTTACCTGGTTGTCACAGGCACTTAAAATCAGGAAACAGAAGCAGGCTCCAGATGACAAACAAGATAGTAGCTCTTTCTCCTCCTAGAAAGCTGGAGGATGGCTCTAAAAATGTAGGAGTTTTATCCCTGAAACTCAGAGCAAATGGTTGGACAATGCATGGTAATGAAAACAGTAGTCTTCCTAGAAATAGTTGGAGAGGAATGAAATTAGGAAGTTTGTATTTGTGAGCAATATTGTTAATCAACACATGTTCAGTAGCAGGTTCAAAACAAAAGAAAGCAAAAACTATTTGCATTATTCGAGGTTATGTGCATGGACAGGGATGGTAGGATGAATTTCTCCATATATGTAATACATGGATTTATTAGAATGTCTCATAGGCTTTAGTCCAGGTAGTCCAAAAATGGCTGCTTAACAATGGGCACCTGAAGACTACAGCAGTTGTTTAGTTCACCAGGATATATGTCTCAGCTGGTCATCATTATACTTGTCAAGTCCAAAGAAAAAAAGCTCTAAAGCTAGTAAAGTAATAAACTTGGTAGCCATAGCTAGGGGAAGCAGCAACAGAAGAAGAGCTTCCTCCTTCAATTCCCTTTAGACATGCAGTAGACCACCAGATGGTGCGACTCATATAAAGGTGTATCTGATTCTTCCTTACATGTTTTGTTTTATTAATGTATTTCATTTTTGATTACTGACAGCCTCCTTAGTTGTGATATTAAACATGTGCACTGCCACCAAGTAGTTAAAGATGGATCTCATCATCTAATTCCATATAAATCTTCCCTGAGTGGCTTTGACAGTTCTGGAACACATTCTGCCTGCTGGTCCCATCTGAAATCCTATACGGGAACCCATTCCAAGTTGTCATGGGTACAGAGAGCTCAAATAACAACTATGGTCCATAAGATATTATCTTTCCTACCATAGGTTGTCTGGGCCTTTATGGCTATTTATCTCCTATCTAAAAGCAATATATTTGGGCCCATAAAGGCTTATAGACACCCTTTAGGCAGGGAATACATGCAAGTATGGGGTTTCTTAACATAGATAATATGTGCAGTTATGGCGTGTCTTTAGTATTAGGTGAAATAATTCCTATTTGCTCTTTATATATATTCATAGAACACCTCTGCCATTGATCGACCATTGGTTGACTAAATTCTGACATGAATTAAATGGAGCATTCATTATCTGTAGTAAGATAAGCACCTTGGCCCTGCCTGTGGCATAGACCACACCCATTGGGGGGTGGAGACAGGGCCGGATGTGACGGGGGAAAGAATTTTGAGGAGGATCCTGGGAGAGCTCTCTTGCCTGCAGCACAGGAACAGCTTCCTGGGACCAGGAACCTGCTGGTGTTCGTCTTTCTATAATGTAAGTTATTTCTCCCTGAATAAACATCTATTCAGCCTATTTCTTTCTCCTGATCCTTATCGAACATCAATATCTGGTGTCAGAAGCAGAATCTGGATTTTTACCGGACCTGGTTTTCACCAAGTCAGCCGACGCTGCTCGCTTCCCACACCATCCCTGAATGAGCAGGGTTCCTTGCCTAACCAGGTGGATATACCACACCTTGTGGGACATTTGCCTCTGCCCTACAACTTTACATCCACTGTGGCACTGAGAAAGCTAACACTGCTTCTCATCTTTTGCCTATTCCCCACTTTGCATTTTCAGCTGTGGTGCACATGGCGCCTGCCCAGCTGGTGTGTTTTCTGCTGCCCAAAGGCGCCAGTAAGTGGCAACACCTGTTTGCCCTGGGGGTCCTAGAAATTTGCACAAAGCTCCTTTCACTCATGAGTTTAACAAAATTTTGCTTGCCTTAGTTTGTTAAGAGCTATTCTACAGGGACAACGATCAGAAGGATTGTCTGCTGCAGGATGCAATTTGGTGGGACACCGCCAGGCACTACCACCACAAATTGAGATCAACAACTAAAACCATCAAAGTTCGAGGACAGCAGAATTATACCTAAGGTAATTGCAACATTCTTCACCATTTAAGATGATATAATATGAGACCAATTGTTCCATACCTAGGGTGGATAATCTTATGATGCAAGACTTTAGAAATTCTTTTACTTCAAATATAGAATGAATTTTAACATAAGAAAAATCATGCCTTAACCAATATATACATTTTTTTTGTAATAGCAATGGGTATCAACATTAAGATATTCTAAATGGTTTGAGCTTAAAGCAAACAATAAGAAAATTTTAAAAACGAACAGAGACTTAGTAACAGGGGTTCAAAATATGGAAAACAACAATAGAGAGCTAAAAAACCAAATGCAGAATATTGAAAATGACAATGGAGAGCTGCCAATTAGAATGAAAACCTAGACGGTTAAAAATGGTTTAGATTGAAAATGACAATATTAGAAGGCAAAACATAGAATGCTTAGAAAAACAGTTCAGTCTATTGAAAATGGCAATAGAAGGATGAAAAACAACAGAAAACATACAATATTTGGAAAAAAATGTTTAGAATTTTGAAAATGAAAATGGAGAGCTTAAAATTAGAAGACAAACATACAATACTTAGAGAAAAAGATTCAGAATATTAGACATGCAAATAGAGAGCTGACAGGTAGAACACAAAACATGGAACATAAAAATGACCAACTAGAAACCAGAATTTTTTGTATGTCTAATGCTTCAAAAATCAAAACAGAAACAATGCAATGCATTAACCTGCTGACAGGAACAGCTGATTCCTGGTTGAACAGAGCTGCTAATAAAGTTTAAACCTGGAACATCAGATGCAAAGACTAGCAGAATCTGTTCCATGTCTTAGGATTAATTGAAAGCTAGCAGATAGAACTTTGTGTCTGGAAGGCAGTTTACATTTCATTCAGATTTTATCTAAGAATGAGAATATTAAAAATATGGACTCTTTAGTAGTTGGAGAAAGCAAGGGATTTACTGATTCAATGAAGTCTCTATAATGTTACGTGATTCATTATCATACACTCAAAGACAAAATGCTGAATAGATTTCAGGCCTTAGAAGACTGCTGAGCCCTGACAAATCAGGGTAAGACAGCCTTTTTACCTCCCTGCCTTTGTTGTGGTCTGTCAAGTACTGTAGGCCTTAGCCAAAACTGGCTGTACCAACCTTGCTGTGAGACCTTTGGTGACTGTCCAGGTAGCATGCTGTTTCTGTCCTTGCTGCACCATTTGGAAGTTGCCCATCCACACTTCCTGCCTCCCCTAGTATCGTTATTTTCCTTCTCAGGTCTTTGATGAGGTTGAAGATTAAATTATTACAACTAGCATTCTCTCTTCCTAGTTAGATATAACAGGTTCTAGACTTATTCTTTCCAGCTTAGGACAACTCTATTGTAAACACTGTTTTGACTTCACCCTAGGACTAGATAGTTAGGTCTTAAGATTGTATATTCTCAATTTTCCTTTTGATAGAGCACATTTTTTTATTTAATTTATTATTTTACATGTTGATCTCAGTTCCCTTTTCTTCCCTCTCTCCCTACTTCCATCCCTCCCCCCCCTTTTACCCCCCTCTGCCCTCTCACATGCCCCCGAACCACCCTCCCCTCCTATCCCCCCACCACAATTCCATATGTAGAGCAATGGCGTCCAGTTTGGGTCATGTGGATCTGACAGGTTATTTGAAATAGGAACTAGGGCTTCTCACCTGTATCTAGGTGAAGGCAGTTATCCCTCCATGGGGTTGTGTTCGCAAGGTACTTTTGTGCACCAAGGATATATCCTGGCTCCACTGTCTGAGGTCCCTTAGACTGCTCAATCCTTCTGGCAGAGACCCATATTCAGGTGGACCTGAGTCAGTCCTATGCTGGCTTCCCAGTTCTCAGTCAGTTATTAGAGCACAATTGTTATTCACTGTTTTTTATATAGTTTTTGTATCAAGACTAAATCTTTTCTTAGACTAAAAGGGGAACTGTAGTAAGATATTCACTTTGTTCACATGCACATTGTTGTGGAGACAGAGCAGGAGATTACCTGGGGGAACTAAGTCTGAGGAGGGGGCTCAGAGAGGTCTATTGCTTGCAGCATGGGGACAGGAGTACATCTGGAGGTATCCTTGGCACCAGCAAGGAACCTGCTCATATTCCTCTTTCTATGTTGTACGATATTCCTCCAGAATAAACATCTATTCAGCCTATTTGTTTCTCCTGATCATTATTAAACATCAATAAAGGAGAGCTGGTGCACCACACATGAGCAGAAACAGGAGCCAAGAGTTAAGAGTGCAGAGGGCACAGAGAAGTTCAGGGGAAGGCACCACACTGAGAAGGTACACTCAGGATTTAAATAAATAAATAAGATGTTCACTTCAGCCACACACCTCTGAGTAAGAGTCACTGATAAGAGGAAAAAAGGAAAATAGAAAAGGAGAGTATTGTCTATGATAACGATGTTTGAGAAAATCAGAGGAAGACACTAAAGGTACTGTAAAAAGATATAGAGGTTCAAAGAAAGTAGTAGAAAGTTCATAGGAAGATGTAAACTGTTGTGTGCTCTGATATCTACAAATATAAATTTAAGATTAGTAATATGTGTTAAAAATTTTGACCATGCCAGGTTAATTGTTTAAACGTTCCATTTGTTTCTCTAAAGAAAACTATATGTACTTGTTAAAAAGTTCTAGAGTTTGCCTCCAATATAGCAAGACCAGCCATTTGGGCAAAATACTGTTCTTGTCTGTACTGTTTGACTTTATGCTTTATGAACTGGACATGCAGGACCAACAGGAAAGTGACTCTGATAAAAGATGGACATTGCTACAGCATTCCTTCTTCATGAAACAGTCTGCTAGACATTCTGCAGGATGTAGAGAAAAGTGACTGATAAACTGCCAACACACGTGGGACATTTTGAAATGTTTTGCTTTGCTGAGAAGTCTGCCAAACACACTATGACCTATATACTGGAGATGGAACATCACAGAAGAATGTTGGAACTGACCCGGTGAGTTGTCTCTTTCAATTCTAGAGTTTATATATTATCCTTCTGTGTTCTTTGATGGACTTGAAGACTGATAGTTAAGGTTATAGTTTTCCTTAGTTAGAATTAAAGTTACATATAGGACTTTAGACTCATAGAGATAGGATAGATAAAAGAATATTTTCTTTAAATATTACTAAATGTTAACGGACTGAAAAAAAAAAAAGTTCTATCTGTGATTCCTGTTATAAACCTAAGTTTTATTACAAGAATAAAGCTAACACAAAAATGGTTTAAATGTTTTTGGGGTCTAATGCTAACAGCCCTCAGGTCAAAATTTATCTCTGAGCTCTAGTCATCTGATTAAGATGATGAGAAAATCAGATGTCCTTTTAATGTAGATGATATTAATACTGTTTTTTGGCTAAAGCTGTTAAAAATTGAAATTAGTTAAAAGGTTACAATTAGTCACACTAGAAATTAACATAAATTTAACAGTCACCCAGGTCATAATGTGTTTGAAGACATAAAGGTCACTTTATTTTTGATATCACAAAAAAGACATTATCAGATATGTAATTGTTTATAAAAACATATTTAAATGTTTAAATTTATAAGGTTACAGGATATTTGTGCTTTTACTATATTGTTAATGTTTGTGCTTATGTCAAAGGGTTAAAATATAAGATCACAGCCATAAGCTCTATATACTAATCAAATTTGAGATGCTCATTTTTTTTTTATGATACAGAAGGCAATGCATCCTTGTTTTTTGCTAAATTTGGTAAGCGTAAAATATTTAGATAAATTGAGTCACATAGATGTTTCATGTTTCCCTAAAAGGAGTTCCAAATTAAAATCAGTATTTTTAAAGCTAAACCTGACAGTATGAAGTTCTAATTTTATAAAAGCTCTTTAATCTGTTATAAAACGTTAAGAAACACAAGTTACTAGCCATTCTTATAAATTAACTATTGATTATAATCAAACTAAATGTTAATCAATAATAACAGGGACAAACCTCACTCTGTTGCCTATACATGTTCTAAATGATTAAGGTTAAAACGAGTACCTGAAACAAAGTTGTCTGTTCCAATATATGTGGACAGGCTTCTAATACTATAGAGATCTGTATAGAATAAGACATTTAAATGTTAACTAAATAGCTTTAATAATATCAGACAAAGAATCACAGATCCTAACAATGACCCTAGGCCTCTAAAGAAGATTATGGGGCAGCATGGATTGTTACGACACTGACCAGGGAGCAAGATGCTCAAATATGATGTCTTCTGCCAGGCAGGACCCAGCTTAGACTTTGTAGATGCTGAAAAATTATTTGCACCACCTTTGCCTAGACAAAAGAAGGTCAGTCTTTTCCATGTCTCTCTTCCACAGAGAAAAGACAAACAAACAAACAAAAAGCCTCTCAAATTGTGTATTTGGTGATGAACTTCTGCCCTCAATGCCATACACAATTGGTTATGGCTAGGAATATAAGGAATGGTCCCTGTCATTTTTTTTAATAGATTGAACAGTTAATTAACTATATCCTTCTCACATCTGATAGTTTTGATGGCTGGGCTAACCATAACTTTGTCAGCTTGGCAGTATGAGGCAGCATTAATATGGCTCCTAAATGAGGATCTAAAATCATAAAAGTCATTTTTGAACATTTATTTATTAATTATGCATACAGTGTTCTGCCTTCATATGTCTGCAGGCGAGAAGAGGTAGTCAGATCTCATTACTGATGTTTGTGAGCCACAATGTAGTTGCTGGGGATTGAACTCAGGACTTCTAGAAGAGCAGCCAGTACTCTTAACCAATGAGCCATCTATCTAGCCCAAGAAATATACGTCTTAAAATATATAAAATTAATTTACAATATAAAAATTCATAGCTTAACTTTTAATCAAGTTCTGATAAGCTAATCTAGCAAGGACTCCCAGCTGTTTAGGCACCAACTCAATGTTTTATGATTTATGTTGGGTGTCATGGAAGTGTAAATATGAAGGATGTTTCATCAGGTATAAGGCACCACTGACCAATCTATACATGGCTCTCTCTTGACAGAAGAAAAATGTACAAGTTTGTAACCCAAATCTGTAGGTTTTGCTAGGACTCAGAGGCATAAGTACATTCCTGCTGTTTTACAGATACACAATATCTACTTTTTCTACAATATAGATTTCAGTACAGATTGGTGATGATAATATATCTCAAACTTATGTTCCCAATTTAACCATGTCTCTGCAGATTTGTGCTTCTGGCAGATGAGCATCAGTTACTGACTACATTTTGCTCCTAAATACTGCTCTGGACTTACTGTGAACCAGCACAGCCAATGTGAATCTTCAACAGGGTCTACGAACTAATGCTTCTGATAAATGTTCCCATTTCCTGAATACCCCTCATTTTTTGTTTTTTGGTTTTGTCTACCATTGTAGCCTTCTCATGCTCAAGAATGCTACAAAAGTAAGCAGGAAGTAGTACAAGAAAGAATATATTTCACCTTTTCCCTGGTTGAGATGCTATATCAAAAGAAAACTCCTACACATAGGGGGGCAATTTGAGTAACCTGTACCCCAAAAGTCACCAGAAGTCTTTTACCTATTGGAGGCCCAAAAATTGGGCATCTATTGTACATAGCAAAGTGGGAATGTGATGTAAAAATTAATAACAAAAGGTATAAAATTAGAGCTTATTGCAAGAAGGAAAATATAAAGACAACACGAATTTCTGCCAGTAGATAAATTCCTGACTATAGAATACAGAGCATATATCTTGTTCACAGGAGAAGTAAAAACAAAGAAAAACCTACATCCTTTCAGGTGTGCTTATCAATCTTGCACACACAAATGACAGATACTATTCACTTAGATCCATGACGACCTTGTAAATAAACTTTGTACTCTATCAACTGCCTGTATTTTGGGAACCTTATGAACTGAGACTAGTGGTCTCAAGCCTCCCATTCTCTTTACCCTGTTACAAGTCCTTCACAATTTTAAGCCACTTTTCTGACAAAATGAGGTCCCAGCTAGTTTGATTTTTAGCAATAAAAACCTTTTACTTTCGCAGTCAGGAGTCATTTCCTTGGAGGTTGAGGAAGTGGGTAGACATAAAAGTAACAAGCTGCTCAAGGAGGCTTTATAGGCTATAGAACTCCAGGTGACAGCTATTTGAAAATCAAAACACGGTTGTGTCCGGGATATGCCTGTGTTACTTCCTTCGTACTTTTGCAGTGTTTTGTCAGCAGCAAGAATGCTAAAATGCTAGACAATACCAACAAAAGGAAGGGGGATTCAAGAAATGGAAGATTTATCAGAGGCATCAGTTTGTAGACCCTGTTGAAGATTCACATTGGCTGGACTGGTTCACCGTGAGTCCAGGGAGTGCAGTATTGAGGAGCAGAGACTGTAGTCAGCAACTTATGCTCATCTGCCAGAAGCACATATGAGCTGAGGCATGTTTAAAGTGGGAACAGAAGTTAAAACATATATATTTAATTGGGACTTTTGGTTCCTTACCTATAGTGATCAAGAAGGACAGCAAGACCAGGGAGAAAATTCCATCCTCAGGATAGCTGTACTTATATGCAGTCCATTCGAGCTGTAAGAAGTGAACCCAATCTTTTTCTTTTGTTTGTTTGTCTTTTCTCTGTCTAAGAAGGACATGGAAATTTCTGACATTATTTTGTCTAGGCAAAGGTGGTGCAAACAATTTTTTAGAACCCTGCAGCCTCTACAAAGTCTAATCTGCGTCCTACCTCCAGCAGAAAATGTATTTGAACATCTTACACCCTGGTCAGTGTCATCACAATCCATGTGTTCAACACTCTTCTTTAGAGGCCTAGCATCATTTTTAGGATCTGTGACTCATTGTCTGATGTTATTATAGCTTTTTAGTTAACATTTAAATGCCTTATTCTACAGATCTCTGTAGTATTAGAAGTCTGTCTAGGTATATCTGAGTAGACAACTTAGTTTCAGTTACTTCATTTGACCTTAATTATTTACAACATATATAGATGACAGAGTGAGGATTATACCTGTGATTACTCTTTAACACTTAGTTTGATTATAACCAATAGTTAATTCATAAGGATGGCTGGTAACTTATGTTTCTTAAAATTTTATAATAGGTTAAGCAGCTTTTATAAAACTAGAACTTTGTATTGTCAGTTTTAGCTTTAAAAATACAGATTTTAATTTGAAACTCCTCTTAGGGAAACTTGAAACATCTATGTGATTCAATTTATCTAAATAGCTTCCACTTACCAAATTTTGCAAAAACAAGGACACATTGCCTTTTGTATTATAAAAATGAGCATCTCAACTTTTATTTATTTTATAGAGCTCATGGCTGTGATCTTACATTTTAGCCCTTTGATTTAAGTACAAACATTAACAATATAATAAAAGCACCAATATCCTTTAACATTATAAATTTAAACATTTAAATCTGTTTTTAAAAGCAATTACACATCCTGTAATGCCTTTTTGTAATATCAAAAATAGAGTGCCCTTAATGTCTTTAAACCCATTATGACTTGGGGGACTGTTAATTTATGTTAATTTCTACTGTTACTAATTGTAACCTTTTCAATAGTATCAATTTTTAACAACTTTAGCCAAAAAAAAAAACAGTATTAATATCATCTACAATAAAAAGACATCTGATTTGCTGATCATCTGAATATAATGACCAGAGTTTAGAGATAAATTTTTACTGAGGGCTATTAGCATTAGACCCCAAATACATTTAAATCAATTTTGTTTTAACTCTATTCTTTTAATAAAACTTTGGTTTATAACAGGAATCACAGATTGAAGTTATTTTTTCCAGTCCGTTAACATTTGTAAAATTTAAAGGAAATATTCTATCATCTATCCTATCTTTTTGAGTCTAAAGTCCTATGTTTAACTTTAACCCCAACTAAGGAAAACTCTAACCTTAACTATCAGTCTTCAACTCCATCAAAGAACACAGAAAGATAATATATAAACTCTAGAATTGAAAGGGACAACTTGCCTGGTCAGATACGACTTTCTTCTGTAATGTTCCATCTTCAACCTATAGGCCATGGTGTGTCTGGTAGACTTTACAGCAAATTAAGACATTTAAAAATGTCCCACATGTGTTGGCAGTTTATCAGTCACTTTTCTCCACACCCTACAGACTGTCTACCAGACTCTTCCATGAAGCAGGAAGCTTGTAGAAATGTGCATCTTGTATCAGCAGTCACTTTCCTGTGGGTCCTGCATGTCAAGTCCATACAGCATAAAGCCAAACAGTCCAGACAAGAACAGTATTTTGCACAAAAAATGTCTGGTCTTGCCATATTGGAGGCAAACTCTAGAACTTTTTAACAAGTACATATAATTTTCTTTAGAGAAATAAATGGAAATTTTAAACAATTAGCCTGGTATGGTGAAAAATTTTAATGCATATTACTAATCTTAAATTTATATTTGTAGATATGAGAGCCCTCAGCAAATAGTTTATTTCTTCCACTGACCTGTATACGAATTTTCTTTGAACCTCTATAACTTTTTACATTACCTTTAGTCTCTTTCTCTGATTTTCTCAGACATCCTTATCATAAACAACTCTCTCCTTTTGTATTTTTCCTTTTTCCTCTTATCAATGACTGTTACTCAGAGGTTTTGTGACTGAAGTGAATATCTTACTTTTTTATTTAAACCTGTTTACCTTCTTACTGTGGTACATTCCCCTGAGCTTCTCTGCACCCTCTGCACGCTTACCTCTTGGCTTGTTTTTCTGCTTATGTGGGGAACACCAGCTCTCGTTTATTGATGTTTAATAAGGATCAGGGGAAACAAATATTCTTAATAGATGTTTATTCTGGGAGAAATAAGTTACAACATAGAAAGAGGAATACTAGAAGTTCCTGGTCCCAAGGATGCCTCCGGATGTACTCCTGTCCCCATGCTGCAAGCAATAGAGCTCTTTGAGCCCCCTATTCAGACTTAGTTTCCCCAGGTAACTTCCTGCCCTGTCTCCACCCTAATTGCCCTGGTCTATACGACAGGTGTGAACAAAGTGAATATCTCACCAAAATTCCCCTTTTATTCTGAAGAAACGATTTAGGCTTAATACAAAAACTATATACAAAACCGTGAATAACAAGTGTGCTCTAAGACAAGGAAAATTGAGGACATATAAACTTATGACCTGGCTAGTCCTAGGGTGAATTCAAAACGGGGTATACAATAGTGTTGTACAAAGCTGGAAAGCTTAAGTCTAGTAAGTAATATATCTAACTAGGAAGACAGAATAATAGTTGTGATAATTTAATATTCAACCTCATCAAAGACCTCAGAAAGAAAATAACAATACTAGGATAGGCAGGGAGTGTCGATGAGCAATTTCCAAATGTTGCAGCAAGGACAAAAACACCATGGTACATAGACAGTCATCCAAGTTCTCACAGCAAGGTTGATACAGCCAGTTTTGGCTAAGGGCTAGAGTACCTGACATACCACAACAAAAGCAGGGAGGTAAAAAGGCTGTCTTACCCTTATTTGGCATGGTTCAGCAGTCTTCTAAGGCCTAAAATCTATTAAGCATTGTTTCTTTTAGTGTCTGATCTTGAACCACATAACTTTCTAGAGAATTCTTTGAATAAGTAAGTCTTTTGCTTGCTCCAACTACAAATGATTCCACATTTTTAATATTCCCATTCTTATATATTATCTGAATGGCATGTAAATTGACTTCCAGAAACAATGTTCTATCTGCTAGCTTTCCATTATCCTCAGACATGGAACGGATTCTGCTAGTCTTTCCATCTGATGTTCATGTTTTTTTAACCTTATTAGCAGCTTCGTTCAGTCAGGAACGAGCTCTTTCTGCCAGCATATTAATGGATTGCACTGTTTCTGTTTTGGTTATTGAAGCATTTAACATATAACAAATTATGTTTTCTAGTTGGTCATTTTTATGTTCCATATTTTGTATTCTAGCTGTCAGCTCTCTATTTGCAACTCTAATATTCTGAATCTCATTCTCTAAGCATTCTATGATTTGCCTTCCAATTTTAAGATCTCCTTTGTAATTTTCAATATTCTGCATGTGGTTTTTTTAGCTCTCTATCGTCATTTTTCATATTTTGAACTCCCGTTCCAAGTCTCTTATGGTTTGTAAAATTTCCTTATTGTTTGCTCTAATCTCAAACCATTTAGAATATTATGATATGTGTGTGTGTGTGTGTGTGTGAAGCCATGATTTTCTTCTGTTAAAATTCCTTCTATATATGAAGTAAAAGAATTTCTAAAGTCTTTCTTCATAAGATTATCCACCCTAGGTATGGAACAATTGATCTCAGATATTATATCAACTTAAATTGTGAAGAATGTTGCAATTACCTTAGGTGTAATTCTGCTGTCGTCGAACTTTGATGGTTTTAGTTATCCCACCAAAAAGAATGCAGCTGCAGAAAATCCATCTGATCATGGTCCCTATAGACCCCAAGACTCACAGATGTTGCCTCTTACTGGCGACTCAGGCTGCAGGAAAATCACCAGCTGGGCAGGAGCCATGTGTGCAACAGCCGCAAATGCAAAGCCGGAAATTTGCAAAAGATGAGAAGCAGTGAGTGCCTTCTCAGGGCCACTGTGGAGGTAAAGTTGTACAGTAGAGGCAAATGTCCCAGAAGCTGTGGTGTGTCCTGGTTAGTAAAGGGACCCTGCCCATTCAAGGATGGTGGGGGAAGGGGAGCTGTGTCTGAAGCCTGGGTGAAAACCAGGTCCAATTAAAATTCAGATCCCTCTTCTGACACCAGATATTGATGTTCAATAAGGATAAGAAGGAAAAAAAATTGGCTGAATAGATGTTTATTCAGGGAGAAATAACTTACAACAGACAGATGAACACCAGCAGGTTGCTGGTCCCAGGATGCGTCTGCATGCACTGCTGTCCCTGTGTGCAGGCAAGAGAATTCTCCCAGTATCCTCCTCAGCCCCCAGGTCACATCCAGTCCTGTCTCCACCCCCAATGGGCGTGGTCTATGCCATAGTCAAGGACAAGGGAAATATCTCACTACAAACACTGAATGCTCCATTTAATTCATATGTCAAACTTTAGTCATCCAAAGCTGGGACAATGGCAGAGGTGTTCTATTAATATGTATAATGAGCAAGTAAGAATTGCTTCCTTAATACTAAAGACACTCTATAACTGCATATATTATCTGCCTTAAGTAACCCCATACTTGCACATATTCCTTGCCTGAAGGGTGTGTATAAGCCTGTATGGGCCCAAATATATTGTTTTTAGATAGGAGGTATTCACCATCATGGCACAGGCAACCTGTAGTAGAAAATATAATATCTTAGGGACAATAGGAAGTATTTGAGCTCTCTGTACTCATGACAAGTTGGAATGGATTCCCATATAGGATTTCAGACAGGACCGGCAGGTAAAATGTGTAAAAGCCACTCAGAGAATCTTTATATGGAACTAGATGATGAGATCCATCTTTAACTACTTGGTGGCACTGCACATGTTTAATATCAGAACTAAGGAGGCTGTCAGTAATCAAAATTGAAAAAAATAAAAAAGAAGACACGTAAGGAAGAATCAGATTCTCGTTAATATGAGTCACACCATCTGGTGGTATCCTGCATTTATAAAGTGTATTGAAGAAGGAGGCTCTCATTCTGTTGCTGCTTACTCTAGCTATGGCTACCAAGTTTATTACTATACTAGTTTTAGAGCCTACTTCTTTGGACTTTTGGTGTATAATGATGACCAGCTGAGACATGCACCCTGGTGAACTAAACAATTGCTGTGGTGTTCAGATTCCCATTGGTAGGTAGTCATTTTTTAACTATCTGGACCACAGCCTATGAGACATTATAATAAATCCATGTATTACATATATGGAGAGATTCATCCTACCATCCCTATTCATGAAGAGGACCTTGAATAATGCAGTTAGTTTTTGCTTTTTTTTTTTTATTTTAACCTGGTACTGAACATGTGTTGACTAACAATTTTTCTCAAAAATACAAACTTCCTACTTCCATTCCTCTCCAACTATTCAACTTTCTAGGAAGACTGCTGTTTTCATTACTATGCATTTTCCAAGCATTTGCTCTGAGTTTCAGGGATAAAACTCCTTCATTCTTAGAGCCATCATGAAGCTTTCTAGGAGGAGAAAGAGCTACTATCTTGTTTATCATCTGGATCCTGCTTCTCTTTCCTGATTTTAACCAGGTAAAGAGCAAATTCAGTTCACCTAAACTCAATGTAAACCTACATAACAATTATCTCTTTTTGTATCTCTAAATCTCTCTGTAGTAGTTTGGCTGTACCATGTCAAGGGAGAAACTCCTGATTTACAAACAGCCCCAGGCCCCATCCTCCTATCATAGAACAGGTCTTTCACAAACTGCTTAAGGGGCATTACTGGCATGGTCGGTCATATGGTCGAGTTTTCTTTAGAGAATCATAGTTCAGCCAGATGGGCAAGATGAGCCCAGCTGACAACTTTTTGAAAAGTTAAATACTGTTGTGTTGAGAGGTTGACTGAGCATGGAAGGCTTCTGTTTAGGTCCTGACTCATACAGAAACCCATTACTGAGCTTAGCAGATTCAGTATCAGCCTCGGGACCGAGACAGACTGGCAGGTATTGAGAATGAAATAGAGCCCCTCCTTTAACATAATGAAGAATGCAATTGTCTGAATCCAGGGCCTTTGTGGAGGGGTTGCTTCATATCCTGTGTAGATAACTCTTCCCACCACATGGAGCTGGGGTTATGTTCGAAGGGCGCTGTGAAGTTAATCAGTAAAGTTCTCCAGGTGCACTGTGTTCTCCTCATGATGCAATGCTTGAGTAACCTTCTCTTGTGCTATGAGCACTGGGAGCAGGGTGGTGTGTGTAGAAGCATCTATTTAGTCAACTTCTACATACTTTTGGTGCACCCACTGAAAGCCTGGCGACAAATTTCCAGAGGCCTTTTAGGTAAGTAACTTTTAGAAGGTCAGCACTTTGCATTTTAATTTTATGTGTAAGATCCATTTAGTGTTAATTTTCTGCAGGTTGTAAAAGACATCTCATGTAAGGGTAGCACTTCACTATTGAGCAGTGATCTACAGGAGTAAATTTGTAACACAAAGGATTTACAAATGTTTTGGAGATAGTATGTCTCACAAAGTAGAATTTAACTGAGGTAGGACTGCCTCTAAAACACACAAAGCTAAGTGTATGCTGACCAGACCTGATAGAAATTTGAATCCCAAATACACATTTGTTCACAATGAGTTTCCAGACTTTTGACTCCAAACCATTACAAAGAAGCTACTCCTGTTTTATAAATCATGTAGTCTCTTACTGATATCAAAAACAAAAACAAAACACACACACACCAAAAAAACAAACAAAAACAAAAAAAAAAAAAAAACTGGCCCATAACCAGCTGATCACAGAGATATTAAATGTCCACAAGCAACCTTTAGGCCCAGTATGCCATATAGTTGCAGTTTTCTTCTCCAGAAAAGCATAGTTCTACCAGATTGGCAATAGGACACCAAATTTTAAAAAGTAAACCAACGATGTATGAGTGGCCAGATAAAGCACAGCTTTCATTTAGGCTCTCAGGCAGGCATGACGAACATTCTTGGGAGAGATAGTAACAGCCTTGTCTAGGCCTTGGGAACTTTCCCTAAGGCCCTGGTGTATTAACCAAAAAACAGGGTACCTTGTCCAAAATCAGGTATTTGCTGGGGAGAGCTGGTAATTGTTTGCAACAAAGCCTTTGTGGACAGGTTATTTCAGGTCTGTAGATCTAAACTACATAGAAATGTGTTTCTCAGTCCCAAGGCCACTGTGGGCTTAGTCAGTAATAATCATGAGATACCCTGTGTTCCCCTTGTGTGGCATTGTTTTAGTGGTCTTCTCCTGAGTTTGTCCCATTGAATGACTTCAAGGAATTCTCCTGTTTCCTTCCCTTTCCTTCCTGGAAGTAGTGTACAACAGTGTATTCTCCTTAAGAAGCTTACTTGGCATGGGAAACTACTCCCCATCCCAGCTTTTTTTTTTTTTTTTTTTTTTTTTTTTTTTTTTAATATTTTCTACCTTCTACATTTACCAATACCTTCACCTCAGGATCCTACATGTGAAGCAGGTCCATCAGTTTCAGGTATCTGATGTCCTTAAGAAATAGTATTTTGAACACATTTGGTGTATAATCCTCCCATTTTCCTTAGTAGTTAGACATTGAAATTGTTCAATGTCTAAAATGGAGCTTGAACTTAAAAAGCCATTTAAGAAGGATAGAATATATGAAATGCAAAAATATGTCTAGGCTGGCTCCTGTTCGAGTATTTTCTAGATGGATACATGTTATGTTAGATGTATTTGTTTTTAATAGATCTCTACTTTGGGTGAAGTGATTTTTCCCTGGGAAGGCATATTAAGGCTAGAACAGATGTATTTTCATCCTGTAGGCAAGCTCTTAAGTTGATGCAGGAGGCATTAGTTGCAGTCTGTTGCTCTCCAAACAATGGCCTTGCTGTGTTCTGTACTATTCTTTCAAAATTCTTAAATTACTATAACACCTCAGAGATTTAAAATTTCCATTAGGGTCAGGTAGTGAACTATCCAGTGCAGTCACAGGGAAAGGATTCACATGTGGAGCATTGCCTCTGCTTTCAGATCAGAATAAGCAAAATTATTTACACTGAAGGAGGATTCAGGGTAAGCAACCAGGTGCTTGAGTCACCACTATGAAAAAAAGGAGCAGACTGTGGTAGGGGGAGTGATTTTGTAATTTCCCATCATGTTTGAATCCATGCCATGTGTATGAACACAGACCAGAGTATGTGGGTATACAGTTTGGGAAGCTAGTTCAGAGCCAATGAATGTTGAATTTGCCAATAGGTAACTCTCTTTGTGCAGAAATGTTCAATCCTGCATGACACACTAATATCAGCTCAGAGGTTTGAGAAGGAGATCATTGACTATGTGTCAGGTTACTACGCTCAATACAAAATAATAGCATATGGGCAGCATCAGTCTATCTCTTCTTAATTACTGCTCTATTTTTTTGTGATCTATCAAATTTCTGAAGATCAGATTACTAAGCTGAGTCACTATTTAGCTACACACTTCGTTAAGTGTAAGTCACTAGTTAGCCACAAACTAACCCACTAGTTAGCCACACATACTAACTCACTTGTTACCCACATACACTATGTCACCTGTTAGCCACACACCTAAGTCACTTGTTAGCCACACACATGAAGTCACTAGTTAGGCAAACACGTAAATCAATAGTCAGCCACATGCCTATGTCTCTAGTTAGTCACAAAACTAAGTCACAATGCTACCACACAAATAAGGCAGTACTTAGCCACACACGAAAATAGTGGTTAGTCACACAACTAAGTCACTAGTCAGCTACATGCCTAAGCAGTAGTTAACCACATTGACTAAGTCACTAGGTAGAAAAATTCTACGTTACTAGTTAGCCACAGGCACTATGTCACTAGTTAGCCACACATACTATACCACTACTTACCCACACACACTAAGTCACTAGTCAGCCACATATCTAATTCACTAGCTAGCCACAGACACCAAGAAAGTAGTCAGCCACACACACTAAATTACTTACACACACTAAGAGAGTAGTTAACCATTCACCTATGTATTTAGTCAGCTACACACCTAAGTCACTCGTTAGGTACATACACTAAGTCACTAGTTATCCACATACACTATATCAGTAGTTAGACACACACACTATGTTACTAGTTAGACACATACTAAGTCACTAGTAAGCCACACACCAAAGTCAGGAGTTAGTCATACTCATCTAGTATACTAGTTGGCCACATACACAAAGTCAGTAATTAGCCAAACACAGTAAGTTACTACTTAGCCACAGACACTAAGCCACTAGTGATCCTTACATACTAAGTCACTAGATATCTACACACATTAAATCACTAGTACCCAGAAAAACTAAGTCACTTGTTATCTGCAGCAGACCTTTCAGTGGGCAATGGTCTGCGGGGAGACCAAGACTCTGATTAACAGGTCAGAAGTTGCTTTGGCTTGACAGACAGACATAAACTCACTCAAGGAGCTTCGCAACTGCATCAATTTTTACTTCAGATCATTGGGTTTTTATGCAGAAAGTTCAAAGAACAGATCTTTGGACACAGTTTAAAATTCATAGACATACTATAAAAATGTCAGCAATTACTTTAAAGCATGAGATTGTAAATACATCTAAGCACGTGTGTAGCTGGGAAATTGTTTTTTTGGCCTGCTTGTGGTCAGTATACCAGTGATTAGATTTACTGAGTTTAGAGAATAATCATTGTCTCTGGTCAGTAAACTTTTAACAACATTAGTAAGAACTCTTGTACTGTTGTATTGATCCAGGGGCCCTAAGAGTTCAAGTTAGAGTATTGTAGTAAATCCCACAACAGCTTTGCTGAGGGCAGGCTAATTACAGGAAGGGTCATCTTGTGGGCAACGTCCTACAGCTTTAGCTATGTTCATTTATTAGGTCTTGTGCTGACACCTGAAATCTCAACTGGCTAAGTGGGATTTGTAGTTCAGGGCACAGAGGATAGCATCCATCTGCTGTTTGCTGGTCTGTATCTCTTTCAGTTTCTGAAACTATATCTAAGTGTTTTCTGGGCTTCTCTGAATTAACAGTGGAGCTACAGGCCAAAACACCCATGATCAAAGCATTATAGGTATCATAGCACAAAATATACCAAGCACCTGTTCCAATCAGCCAGTCAGGCAAGCACCTGCAGAAACCTGGACCACTTTTCCCCTGGAAGCATAACCACATGTGGTAAGAACCTCTGGACAGGTAGCCATTGAGATTTCTCTCAGCCATTGCTACACTGTCTCTACTGGGGCTGCTGTGGCAGTTAACCACACATTAAGTCACTAGACAGCCAGGTACCTAAGTCACTAGTTAGTCACAAACATAAGTTACTATTTAGCCACTCTTGATAAGTTACTAGTCAGCCACACAGCTATGTCACTAGGTTCCACATACACTAAGTCACTAGTTAGCTACAGTCACTAACACATTAACTACACACCTCTAGTTAGCCACACACTTGAGGCACTTTTCTTCCACATTCACTAAGTCACTAGTTAGTTACAGTAAATATGTCACTAGTCAGCCACTCCTAAGTCACTAGTTAACCACACACACTATGTCACTAGTAGGCCACACACCTAAGTTTCTAGTTTTCTGCATATGCTAAGTCACTAGTCAGTAACATTTAAGTCAGTAATTAGCCCAACACTCTAGTTACTAGTAGACCACACCGTACGTCAATAGTTGGCCACACAATTAGGTTACTAGTTAGATACACTAACTCACAGATTAGCCACATACAATAAGTCACTAGTTAGTCATACACACTAAGTCACTAGTCAGACACATACCTAACTCATTAGTTAGCCATGCATGTAAGTAACTAGCTAGCTATACACCCAAGCCACTATTTTGTCATAGAGGCCAATATCTTCCCTAACAGAGCAGGGTATGGGCATAACTTTCATACCAGCCCAAGGGGATGGATGCAGATGGAAGTGTGTGAGTTAAAGGCCAGTCCTGGCTATTAGAGAGATGGAGAGAGACATAGTGAGAGAGAGAGGGAGAGAGGGAGAAAAAAATTCTGTCTAAAAGAAAAAAACAGCTCACACGAAGGTGATCCCAGGACTTAAGATTTCAGGCTATTAATCCCAGCAGTAGGGATTTGGAGATAGAGTGACATGGCTGGACAGAAAGAGGAAGAAAAAGGCAGAGGAGACAGAAGAGCATGCAGTGAGATGATTTTGTTTGAGTCGTTAGTCTGAGGGATCAATGAGATAGCAGTCAATCTGAGGAAGCAGTGTGAGGACATTATCACATTGTCTGATAATAGGTAGAGATAAAAACTCTAGTAGCCAGATGCTCTGAGTCTTTGATCCTTCCATTTTCACCCTCCCACTCTCTGTGAGTTTGTATTAATAAGATCTATTAGAACTTGCTCTTCTGCCAGCCGTTGGCTAGAGGTGAGTCTGGGCCAAATTGGGGCAACCTCTCCCCTACAACCTCTCCCCCCAACTTCCTGGGTTGGCCCCTCATACCGCTGCTCCTGTGTCCTTTCCCTATAGAGAGCACACTTGGAGCTCTGATACACCCCCACGCATCCCCACCAACAACCTGCCCTGTCTACCCTGTGCCCTACCCTGCACCTTGTCCTGCTGCTCTGGTTGAGCACTGGGACAGAGGGTGGAACAAACATTCCACACTCCTTCGGGACTTCTCGGAGCAACTCTGAACAAAGGAGACTTGCCTATCTACGTGGGGCCACCCGTAATTTCCACCTGCTTGGTCTCTGACCCCCACCTCCAGTCCTCTGCTGGAGTCTGGGCACCTCCCAGATATCTGCCTATCTCTATGGGTCAACTCTGAGTTCCCTCAAGCAAGTCCTTGACCCTAAAAGCAGAGCTTCTGCTAAAGAAAGAGGCCTCAGGTGGAGAGTGCCAGTTCCCCGAGAGATTGGACTATTGGTGCAGAAACATCCCGAGTATCAGCACAGCCTTAGTCTTCTTCTGCCAGCCATTGGCTAGAGACTACACTACTTTGGGGGAATTCTTGGAGCGAATATGAACACAGGAGACCTGCCTATCCACAGGGGACCAACTGTAATTCTCAACTGCTTCACCTCTTACCCCCCATCTACAGTCCTCTGCTGGAGTCTCAGGCCCCTCCCAGAGACCCACCTATCTCTGCAGGACCACTCAGGATTTCTGCAGGCATCTTCTACTGGATCCTCATCCCTGACCCCATCCCTGGATCCCTGTCTGCGGAGAGACATCCTATAGTGCTTGGACCAATGAGAGAGCTACAGACATTGAAACTCTGACCCACATAAGCCCACCGGTGAAGCACCAAAGAGAGAGGGGGAGACAACACAAACACCTATTGACAGACGCTATGGAAAGACGGCAATACAAGAAAATAACCAGCAACAGAAGGCAAGCATGATACCACCAGAATCTAAGGAATCTACCCCAACTAGAAAGGAACACAACAACAAAGCAGAGGAAGCAGAAGGGAACGATTTAAAAATTACCATCAAAAAATGATAGAGAATGATAGAGGCCCTCAAAGAAGATGTGAGAAAATCTCTTAAAGAAATGGAAGAAAAATTAAACAAAAAAGTGGAAGAAATGAACAAATTCCTTAAGGAAAGTAAAGAAAGTACAGAAACCAAGAAAAAACAATCAAGCAGGTGAAGGAAACAGTTCAAGACTATAAAACTCAAATAGAGAAAATAAAGGCAACACAAACCCAAGGAATGCTGGAAATAGAAAAAAAAGGGGCAAAAGATTGGGAACTACAGATGAAACATAACCAACAGAATTCAAGAGATGGAAGAGAGAATCTTAGGTGCAGAAGATAAACTAGGAGAAATAGATTCATCAAAAAAAGAAAATCATAAATCCAACAAATCCTTAACACAAAACATCCACGAAATGTGGGACGCCGTGAAAAGGCCAAACCTAAGAATAATAGGAATAGAGGAAACTGAGGGAGCCCAGCTCAAAGGTGTTGAAAACGTATTCAACAAAATCATCAAGGAAAACTTTCCCAATCTCAAGAAGGACATGCCCATGAACATACACGAAGCATACAGAAACCCAATAGGCTGGACCAAAGAAAAAGACCCCTCGACATATAAAAATCAAAACACCTAGCATTCAGAATAAAGAAGGAATATTAAGAGCAGTGAATGAAAAAGGACAGGTAACATATAAAGCAGAACTATCAAAATTACACCTGATTTCTCCATGGAAACCCTCAATGCCAGAAAGTACTGGATACATGTTCAAGACCAGATGGCATCAGTGCAGAATTCTACCAGATATACAAGAAGGAAATAATACCACTACTCCTCAAATTGTTCCACAAAATAGAAACAGAAGTTTCAATGCAAAACTCTTTTATGAGGCCACGATAACCTTGGTACCCAAGCCTCACAAAGACATAACTAAGAAAGAAAACTAAAAACCAATATCCCTGATGAACATCTATGCAAAAATACTCAGTAAAATAATGGCAAACTGAATTCAAGCACACATCAGAGAAATCATCCACCATCACCCAATAGGCTTTATCCTTCGTTTGCAGGGATGGTTTAACATACAAATATTTATCAACATGACCTACCATATAAAAAAAACTGAAAAAGAAAAACCATATGATTATCTCCGTAGATGCAGATAAAGCCTTCGACAAAATTCAACACCCTTTCATGATAAAGGTCTTGGGGAGATCAGGGATAACAGGTTAGGGTGCATGTGAGAGGGCAATGAGGGTTAAAGGGAGGGAGGGAGTTAGGGAGAGGGAACTGGGATCGATATGTAAAATAATAAATTAAATAAAAAATGATCACTATTACAAATATATTCAACAATTTCTCTTAAATTATCTCGTACAAATCATTTATTCAATTTTAATAGGAATTTTGGGGTTAATGGATTGTCTTAACTATAGTATAATTAATTTTTTCATTGAAACTTTAAAGGAATTTCAAATTTAAAAAAACATTTTGCAGTGAGTTGACTTGGCTCAAACCCTATTAAAAAGGCATTTCAAATTAAATAAGGAAGTCTCTTGCACTCTAAACATGTCTTTTCTCACACCCTGCATTTATAGAGAACAGAATATGAACTTTGCTTATCATGAATTAACAACATTTGCAGTTAGTTAGCCAGCAGGTGGAGCCATAACATGCCTAAAACAGAAATCATAATGCAAATGTCGTCTTTGCTCAGACACCAAGTTTTAGTTTTTTCACTAAATTCTATAAAGGAAATAAAACCTTCAAAAATAAAAAAAGAAAAAGGAAGTTACTGAAATCAAAGCAAAAATATCTGTTATATGTGTGTGTCTGTAATGTAACTGCAGGTTTTCAGACAATGGCATTTGTCTGTAGACTGGACGTCAACTTTGTGCAATCTATTTTGGTCTGCAACTAGTGAAACACGGGAATCAAGAAATTATAATTTCCTCAGGAAACTCATTGTGGAAAAAGACTCATGTCTTCCAAATGAGAACATCTGTATTAAAGAAACATTGACTTCTTATATGACCACATTATAGGATAAACAGGAACTGAGAATGTGGGAGGGTTTTAAATATGGGGAATATTCACTATTTGGCTTACTTAGATTATTTAGTTTTGCATATATTTGCCTTCTTTCAAAGTCTGTTTGGACCCTTTGGATGCATTATTAAACATATATTTTCTTTATTTTTCCAAATTAGTCAAACAAAATAAATATGATTTAAAATGATATTATTTTGTCATTTTCCTTTTTGTATTAATTATTCTCTTCTTTTTAAGAATAGTGTTACTGTGACTCCCTACATGGCCCAGAACACACCAATATAGATGTAAGATTTCCTAGGAGATCAGAGAGATCTGCCGATATTGACTACAGAGTGCATGTCATTACATAAGTTGATTTAAATAATTGGCTTACTGAGGATGAGTGACTGACCATCACCAGTTAGGGTAACCAGGACACAGGCTCTGGTGGTCACTCCAGCAACAGAAAAAAATTCTTATCAAATACATCATTTTTGCCTCAAAGTTCACTGATTTGCAAATATGAGAAATATTATCTTGCTCACCGTTGAGTCTGTTTTAACTCATCAAAGATCCTGGGAAAAATATTGCCTCATCCTGCAAATATTGAAACCAAGGCTGACAATGCTACATCACCTATTTATTTTGACAGTTAGCTATTACTGAGTTATTTAATTCTTTAAATTATGTAAGCGACAGACAATGCCATCACCGATTATGATTAGTGTGCAAATATCTGTCAGCGACAAGGTTAAGAAAGATGTAGACATGGGCTGATGATTTTCTCAATGATCTATGCATCTCCCATAGTAAAAAGGATGCTGCATGATTGAGTCCAGAAGAATGCTCAGGTCCATTCGAGAAGTACAAGGACTTCACCAAGGCCGGCATGGTGGTCTGTGTGTTCACTATCTGCTCTTCCTCCACATCTTGACATCGGTTGTGATCTACCATGAGAAGAAGTAGTGGCACTAGGAGGTCGGCACCATCTCCGAGACCTGGCAAAAGGATTACGACCCAGAACACGGAAGAACATCTCTCTCTCAGATATGCTGGTTATGTCCCAGCTGCAGACATCTTTTCAGCTGATAGCAACATCTTGTTACTACATCTAAGCCAGGAATGAGTCCATTATCTCAGATCCTGCAGCACCACAACAGAGATTTAGGTGCTGGTGATGATGTCAGGCCAACAGAATTCAACATGCAAGACAGTATGATTATCTGACGATTAAATTATGGCATTTTAAAATCCTTGATGACAGCATACATTTCCATATCTGTCAAGTCTGCGCAGGATTTGAAAATACAAAGAAAGGTCAACGACTTACATATTTAAAGATGTAATTATTAAATTCTTTCATTATATAATCTGCGATCCCTGAAGTTTGGTGCCACCTTGTGTGATTCAAGTGTGACAGACGATCTAACTATCTGACTATTTCATTATACAAATCTGTCTTTTTCTACTCCAGAAAGAGTGGAGTCTGGATCCACCTTGTTGGTTTTAAATTGTCTCTTGTGATTTCTTTCTTTCTTTCTTTCTTTCTTCCTTCCTTCCTTCCTTCCTTCCTTCATTTAAAATCAATGTTGATATCGATTTGTTATCTCTCTAGGGGTTAATTATGAGAAATTATCTATTTATTTATTCATTTTTTGTTCATATCTATGATTAAGAACTCAATGACCCTTCCGTATTGAGCAATCATTTAGGCTAAATGCATAAAACAACATTCACTGCTTTAAAGTTTCTTCATTTAATTATGAAAATCTTTCATTATGTATTCAGTGATCAGTGGAGTTTTGAGCCTCCTTAGGGGAGTCCATCATGCCATATCATCACATCATCAAATACTACACTTACTTCCTTAACTGATAAACTAGGAAATTAAATGATAATTCATCACTTAATTAATGAATTTAAAACACAGGTAATGTTATGGACCATAAGTCCCTTTTAGTGTCAGATTTTGGGAGTTGATGTAACATCATCTCTTTACTTCAACATTTAGCTATATAAAGAGATCTTTACATCAGAGATATGTTTAGGACTTTGGTGCCATTTTGTCAGTGTTAATATAAAATGCCTACTTATTTATAATCAATTTAATTAATTATCAATTTAATTTATTATCAATTTAATTTTGGCCCTGGCCCTGGCCCTGGCCCTGGCCTGGCCCTGGCCCTGGCCCTGGCCCTGGATGTTCTGGACCAATGCATATCTAAACAATGCCAACAAACCATAGAAAGCTCCTATAAAAGGCAGAGAATGAAGAGGGATTATTTTCTTTTCAAATATGAGAAAAGGTTAATGGTAGAGGCGATTAATTGTATTGTATCCATTCTATGAATTGGAAAATTGAAGCATAGAAAAACGGTTTAAAATACTCATCATTGTACTTGAATGGCACAATGATGCTTTCGTTTTCATGCTTATGTCACTATAGGCATGTTGTAGCTTGAGAGACGTGTAAATATGTAGAACCCAAAATAAAGAGCCCTGCTTTGTTTTTGTGAGAAACTCAGTGAGGCTGTAAGGTTAGTTCATCTTTAGGTATGCTCCTTTTAGCATGTGGGAGGGGCACTAGAATGTGACAGAATGTTGGTTCATAAATGTTGCCTGGCAACCCTGCTTGCATTCTGTATTCTCTTATCATGGGCCAAGTACCAGAGAGCAGCTTCGAGAAAGTGTTTTCATGGGACATTACAGTCTCCCAAGATAACTATCTCCTAAACTTTCAATGACAGCATTTGATTCACCTAACCAAGTCATAGCCAAATCTCTGGAAGTTTGCCTACAGCTTTTACTGGTCACCAAATTCTAGATTACCTAATTATCAGAGAACATTCAATTTCTTCTGTTTATGAATTCTCTCTCTCCTAAGAATTAAAACTATGGAAACAAAGATAATAAGACTCACAATTATTCATCAAAAGGTGAGTTTGTCATTGTTAACTTCCTTCAGAATGGTGATAATCCATTTGTTAGAGTAGACAGGGATTATTGGATTGCAGTCCATCTCTATTGAGGCAGCCGTCCAACATGAAATATGTAGGATCTTCTAAAAAACCCTGCATACACAATGACATTTCAGCATTTAAACATTTCACGACTCTGCTCTCTGATTAAATAAGGGATGGACCTGGGAGTTTCCAACAATTATGTAGGAGTCAGTGAGAGACAATTGTGTCGAGTATGACAGACCATTTCATCATCTGATTATGTTGTTATTTGACTATTAAAATAGGACATTAGATAATCCATGATTACTGGATTCCACGATGTGGGAAGCAATCATTATGCTCCATCAAAATATCAATTTTGTAGTTAAAATATTTAAATTGATCATGACAGCATCGTCCAAGAGACTGGTTTGGAGCCACCTTAGGGAAGTGGATGATGTTACATGAACTCATCGTTTGATTATTTAACTATATAAAACAATGATTATATCATCCATGACACCTGGAATCTTGTGCCACAGATCATCTAATGACATAACTAAAGTATTTAAATTGACAGTCTGTGTTAACACCCAAGATAATGTAAATATTTATAAAGATATGTAAATCAAAGATCCTCCATGCCTTGAAGAGACCTGTAAAGCTTCCTCTTGTGGAGATAATGTGCAATGTCAGCACATTTTATGATACATTGATTCAATTGAGGATGATGACATCCTTCATGACTGAAGTCTGGCCATGCTTCCCTGCCAGTAAAATGCTACATCACCTATTTATTGTGACAGTTAGCTATTACTGAGTTATTTAATTGTTTAAATTATGTAAGCGACAGACAATGCCATCACCGATTATGATTAGTGTGCAAGTATCTGTCAGGGACAAGGCTAGGAAAGATGTAGACATGGGCAGAGCATTTTCTCAATGATCTATGCATCTCCCATAGTAAAAAGGATGCTGGATGATTGAGTCCAGATGTTTGCTCGGGGCCATTTGAGAAGTACAAGGACTTCATCAAGGCCGGCATGGTAGTCTGTGTATTTACTACCTGCTCTTCCTCCACATCTTCACATCGGATTGGATCTACCATGAGAAGAAGTAGTGGCACTAGGAGGTCGGCACCATCACCGAGACCTGGCAAAAGGGTGACGACCCAGAATACGGAAGAAAATCTCTCTCTCAGATATGCTGGTTATGTCCCAGCTGCAGACATCTTTTCAGCTGATAGCAACTTCTTGGTTACTACATCTAAGCCAGGAATGAGTCCATTATCTCAGATCCTGCAGCACCACAACAGAGATTTAGGTGCTGGTGATGATGTCAGGCCAACAGAATTCAACATGCAAGACAGTATGATTATCTGATGATTAAATTATGGCATTTTAAAATCCTTGATGACAGCATACATTTCCATATCTGTCAAGTCTGCCCAGGATTTGAAGATACAAAAAATGGTCAACGACTTACATATTTAAAGATGTAATTATTAAATTCTTTCATTATATAATTTGTGATCCCTGAAGTTTGGTGCCACCTTGTGTGACTCAAATGTGACAGACGATCTAACTATCTGACTATTTCATTATACAAATCTGTCTTTATATACTCAAGGAAGAATGGAGTCTGGATCCACCTTGTTGGTTTTAAATTGTCTCTTGTGATTTCTTTCTTTCTTTTTTTCTTTCAATCAATGTTGATATCGATTTATTACCTCTCCAGGGATGAATCATGAGAAACTATCTCTTTATTCATTGATTTTTTGTTCATACCTATGATTAACACTCAAGGACCATTCAGTATTGAGCAATCATTTAGGTTTCATGCATAAAACACCATTCACTGGTTTAAAGTTTATTCATTTACTTATGAAAATCTGTCATTATGTATTCAGTGATCACTGGAGTTTTGAAGCTCCTTAGCGTGTCCATCATGCCCGACCATCACATCAATGAATACTACACTTACTTCCTTAACTGTTAAACTAGGAAATTAAATGATAATTCATCTCTTAATTAATGAATTTAAAATACAGGTAATGTTATAAACCATAAGTCCCTTTTGGAGTCAGACTTTGGGAGTTGATGTAACATCATTTCATTACTTCATCATTTAGCTATATAAAGAGATCTTTACATCAGCAATATTTTTAGGACTTTGGTGCCATTTTGTCAGTGTTAATATACAATGACTAGTAATTTATTATCAATTAAATTTATTATCAATTTAATTGTGGACCTGGCCCTGGCCCTTGCCCTGGACCTGGCTGTCTAGCCCTGGCCCTGGCCTTGGCCCTGCCCCTGGCCCTGGTCCTGGCCCTGGCTGTCTGGCCCTTGCCCTGGCCTTGGCCATGCCCCTGGCCCTGGCCCTATTACTGGCCCTGGCCATGACACTAGCCCTGGCTCTGGCTGTTCTGGCCCAATACAAATCAAAACAACGCAGAGAAACCAAGGGATCAATCTACTCTAATGTTCAGAGAATGAAGAGGGCTTATTTCATTTTCAAAAAAGAGAACAGGTTTATCGTAGAGGAGACTAATTGTATTGCTTCTGTTCTAGGAAATAGAAAATTGAACCATAGGAAAAATGTTTAAAATACTCATCATTGTACTTGAAAGGCATAATGATTCTTTCGTTTCATGATTATATCACTATAGGCATGTTGTAGTTGGAGAGTCAGGTAGGTATACCTCAAAAAAAAAAAAAAGGAGCCCTGCTTTGTTTTTGTGACAAATTAGTGAGGCTTTAAGGTTACTCCTTCGGTGGGTATGCTAATTATGGAATGTGGGAGTGCACTAGTGTGAGAAACTCAGTGAGGCTCTAAGGTTAGTTCATCATCAGTGGATACACTCCTTTTAGCATGTGGAAGGGGCACTAGATTGTGACAGAATGTTGGTTCATAAATGTTGCCTGGCAACACTGCTTGCATTCTGTATCCTGGTATCATGGGCCAAGGACCAGAGAGCAGCTTCGAGAAAGTGTTATCGTGGGACAATACAGTCTCCCAAGATAACTATCTCCTAAAACTTTTAATGACAGAATTTGATTCGCCTAAACAAGTCATAGCCACACCTCTGGAAGTGTGCCTACAGATTTACTGGTTACCAAATTCAAGATTACCTAATTATCCGAGAACATCGTCTATGGAGAAACAGTTCAAAGTCTTTTGTTTATGACTTCTCTCTCTCCTAAGAAAAAAAAAACTATGGAAACAAAGATAATAAGACTCACAATCATTCACCAAATGGTGAGTTTGCCATTGATGACTTCCTTCAGGAAGGTGATAATCCATTTGTTAGAGTAGACTTCGGGATTATTGGATTGCAGATCATCTCTTTTGAGGCAGCTGTCCAACTGAAATATGGGATACATTCTAAAAACCCTGCATACACAATGACAGTTCAGCATTTAAACATGTTACTACTCTGCTCTGCCATTAAATAAGGGATGAAACTGGGAGTTTCCCACAATTATGTGGGAGCCAACTGAGAGTCAATTGTGTGGAGTATGGCAGACCATTTCTTCCTCTGATTGTGTTGTTATTTGATTATTAAAATATGACACTAGATAATCCATGATCAGTGGACTGTGTTGAAGCAATGTTGGAGGCAATTATTAGAGACCATCTTAATATCAATTATGTAGTTAAAATATTTAAATTAATCACGACAGCATCGTTCATGAGCCTGGTTTGTAGCCACCTTAGGGAAGTGGATGATGTTACATGAACTCATTATTTGATTATTTAATTATATAAAACAATGATTAAATCGTCAAAACACCTGTTATCTGGTGCCACAGATCATCTAATTACATAATTAATGTATTTAAGTTGACAATCTGTGTTAATCCCCAAGATAATGTAAGTATTTGTATAGTTATGTGAACATCAATCCTCCATTCCATGAAGAGACCTGTAAAGGTCCCTCTAGTGGAGTTCATGTGCAATATCATCACATTTTATGAATCATTGACTCAATTGATGATGATGATGACATCCTTCATGACTGGAGTCTGGCCATGCTTCCCTGCCAGTAAAATGCTACATCCCCTATTTATTGTGACAGTTAGCTATTACTGACTTATTTAATTCTTTAATCATTTAAACGACAGACAATGCCATCACCGATTAAGTTTAGGGTGCAAAAATTTTCAGGGCCAAGGTTTCGAAAGTTGTAGATATGGGCCGAGCATTTTCTGAATGATCTATGCATCCTTCAGAGTACGAGGGATTGTGAGTGATTGAGTCCTGAAGGGTGCACGGTGCCCTGAGAGAAGTACAAGGACTTCTCCAAGGCCGGCACGGTGGTCTGGGTGTTGACAACCTGCTCTCCCTCCATATCTTCACATCGGTTGTGATCTACCATGAGAAGAAGGAGTTGCACTAGGAGGTCGGCACCATCACCAAGACCTGGCAAAAGGATAACGACTCAGAACACGGAAGAACATCTCTCTCGCTGCTATGCTGGTAATGCCCCTGCTGCGGCCATCTTTTCAGCTGTTATCAGCATTGTGGCTACCACTGCTACACCAGGATTGGGCCCATTATCTAACATCCTGCCGCACCACAACAGAGATTCAGGTGCTTGTGATGATGTCAGGCCAACAGAATTAATCAGGCAAGACAGTGTGTTTATCTGACGATTAACGGATGGCATTTTAAAAATGTGTGATGACAGCATACAGTTTCATAACTGACAAGTCTGCCCAGGAATTGATGATACAAAAAAAGGTCAAAGCTTACTTATTTAAAGATGTAATTATTAAATTCTTTCATTATATAATCTGTGATTCCTGAAGTTTGGTGCCACCTTGTGTGACTCAAGTGTGACAGACGATCTGATTATTTAATTATTCCAATGTGTACTTTTCTACTCCAGAAAGAATGTAGTCTAGATCCACCTTGTTGGTGTTAAATTGACTCTTGTGAGTTCTTTTTTTCTTTCTTTCTTTTTTTCTTCCTTTCTTTAAATCAATGTTTATATCAATTTGTTCCCTCTCTAGGGGTGAATTATGAGAAATTATCTCTTTATTCATTCATTTTTATGTTCAACTCTATGATTAAGAACTCAAAGACACTTCAGTATGGAGCAATCATCTAGGATCACACATAAAACACCATACACTTGTTTAATGTTTATTCATTTAATCATGAAAATCTGTCATTATGTATACAGTGATCCCTGGAGTTTTGAGCCTCCTTAGTGGAGTCCATCATGCCTGACCATCACATCATCTAATACTATACTTCCTTAGCTGTTAAACTAGGAAATTAAATGATAATTCATCATTTCATTAACGAATTTAAAATACAGGTGATGATATGGACCATAAGTCCCTTTTGGAGTCAGATTTTTGAAGTTGATGTAACATCATCTCATTACATCATCATTAAGCTATATAAGTAGATTTTTACATCAGCGATAGATTTAGGACTTTGGTGCCATTTCGTCAGTGTTAATGTAAAATTTCCACTAAGTAATTTTCAATTTAATTGTTTAAAAACATCCTTATTCCAGGAAGAGATCATTCTGACTACTCCATGTGGGATTTACGAATGCCCAACCATGTCATTTCTCAATCGTTTTTCATTGTACATTAAATATTTAAATCGATGAAGACATTGTTCTTCTTGACTGGGGTCTGGACATTCCTCCACGGGACTTAACAATGTGGCATTATTTAATTATCTAAGCACTACTTCCTTGAAAATCACTGGAGTTTCGTTCCATCTTATGAAGGTTAAATATGGAGGACTATCCAATTATTAACTTATTTGATTGTGTAAGTACTGATGGTGTCATCCCTCTTTTGGCTGCTGTTGGATTGACACAGCAGGAGATCGGTAACAGAAGCAGTGCCCAGAGAATGAGGGACACTACATTATCCATTGGTAACTTATTACGTAATAGTAGATTTTTAACAATCGAATGATTACACGATTTATAAAAAAACTGTACTGTTTCGAATTATCTGTTTCAGAGAGGTTGCAACAGAACTGACCCATGAAGGATAGAGTGACCACCGATTTTAAAAATGGAAAAACTGAATAATCTCCGGATCAGGGAATCTCATCTAATGAACTCTGTCGGGCTGTTAACATGACAAACCACCAACGATAAACAACTCTAAATAACCATATTAGAAAACAGGGTACAGGACTTAATAGAGAACAGTCAACTGAGGAATCCAAAATGACTGAAAGAAACTGAAGACACTGCTCAAAATCCTTAATCATCATCCTAATGCAAATCTAAACTACTCTGAGAAACCATGGGATCAAGCTCCTCTAATTGTAAGAGGATGAAGAGGAGTTTATTTTATTTTCAATAAAGATAAAAGGATTATGGTAGAGGCAATTAATTGTATTGTTTCCGTTCTAGAAATTAGAAAACTGAAGCATAGAAAACAGGTTTAAAATACTCATCATTGTACTTGAATGGCACAATGATGCTTTAGTTTATGTCACTATAGGCAAGTTGTAGCTTGAGAGACTGGTAAATATGTAGTACTCGATAGAAAGAGCCCTGCTTTGTTTTTGTGAGAAACACAGTGAGGCTGTAAGTTTAGTTCATGGGTGGGTATACTCCTTTAAGCATATGGGAGGGGCACTAGAATGTGACAGAATGTTGGTTGATAAATGTTGCCTGGCAACCCTGTTGATTTCTGTATCCTGGTATCATGGGCCAAGGACCAGAGAGCAGCTTCGAGAAAGTGTTATCATGGGACATTACAGTCTCCCAAGGTAACTATCTCCTAAAAGTTTTAATGACAACATTTGATTCGCCTAAACAAGTCATAGCCACACCTCTGGAAGTGTGCCTACAGCTTTTACTGGTTACCAAATTCAAGATTACCTAATCTTCAGAGAACGAAGTCTGTGGAGGAACAGTTCAAAGTCTTCTGTTTATGAATACTCTCTCTCCTAAGAAGACACACTATGGAACAAAAGACAAATAAGACTCACAATTATTCATCAAAAGGTGAGTTTGCCATTGATGACATCCTTCAGGCAGGTGATAATCCATTTGTTAGAGTAGACTTTGTGATTATTGGATTTCAGTCCATCTCTTTTGAGGCATTTTTCAATCATTTTTCATTATTTATTAATTATTAAAATCGATGAAGATGTTGTTCTTCTTGACTGGAGTCGGGCCAAACCTCCATGGGAGTTAATCACTTGGCATTATTTAATTATCTAAGTACTACTTCCTTGACAATCACTGGTACCAAAATCCAGGTGTCATGCATGATATAATCAATGTTTTATATAGTTAAATAATCAAACAATGAGTTCATGTAACATTATCCACTTCCCTAAGGTGGCTCCAAACCAGGCTCTTGAACGATGCTGTCTTGATTAATTTAAATATTTTAACTACAAAATTGACATTTAGATGGTCCATAATAATTGTTTCCCACATCGTGGAATCTACTGATCATGGATTATCTAATGTCCTATTTTAATAATCAATTAACAACATAATCAGATGATGAAATGGTCTACCATACTCGACACAATTGACTCTCACTGACTCCCACATGATTGTGGGAATCTCACAGGTTCATCCCTTATTTAATCGGAGAGCAGAGTCGTGAAATGTTTAAATGCTGAAATGTCATTTTGTATGCAGGGTTTTTAGAAGATCCTACATATTTCATGTTGGACGGCTGCCTCAAAATACATGGACTGCAATCCAATAATCCCTAAATCTACTCTAACAAATGGATTATCACCATCCTGAAGGAAGTTAACAATGACAAACTCACCTTTTGATGAATAACTGTGAGTCTTATTATCTTTGTTTCCATAGAATTAATTCTTAGGAGAGAGAGAATTCATAAAAAGAAGAAATTGAATGTTCTCTGATAATTAGGTAACCTAGAATTTGATGACCAGTAAAAGCTGTAGGCAAACTTCCAGAGATTTGGCTATGACTTGCTTAGGGGAAACAAATGCTGTCATTAAAAGATTTAGGAGATAGTTATCTTGGGAGACTGTAATGTCCCATGGTAACACTTTCTCGAAGCTGCTCTCTGGTACTTGGCCCATGATAACTATACAGAATGCAAGCAGGGTTGCCAGGCAACATTTATGAACCAATATTCTGTCACATTCTAGTGCCTCTCCCACATGCTAAAAGGAGCATACCTAAAGGTGAACTAACCTTATAGCCGCACTGAGTTTCTCATAAAAACAATGCTGGGCTCTTTCTTTTGGGTTCTATATATTTACCCGTATCTCAAGCTACAACATGTCTATAGTGACATGAGCGTGAAAACGAAAGCATCATAATGCCATTCAAGTACAATGATGAGTATTTTAAACCGTTTTTCTATGCTTCAATTTTCCAATTCCTAGAATGGATACAATACAATTAATCGCCTCTACCATAAACCTTTCCTCTTTTTTGAAAATAAAATAATCCCTCTTCATTCTCTGCCTTTTAGAGGAGCTTGATCCCATGGTTTCTCGGCATTGTTTAGATTTGCATTGGTCCAGAACATCCAGGGCCAGGGCCAGGGCCAGGGCCAGGGCCAGCATGATGGTTCCTTGATATTTTGTTTAGTTTATTTTTTAATAAAACTTTACTACAAACATATGTTTCATAATGTGAATTGTGTCTGTATGAATGTGTAAAATTCATGTGCCTGCCTGCAGAAGGCAGAAAAGGGCACTACATAATTGAAGCGAGATTTAAAGGTTGTAAAAGCCACTAGCCATGAATACTGATAAATATACTCAGGACTTTGGGAAGAGAGCAAAACATCCTTAGCTTTGACCTAGTTCTGCTTCCCCAGATTTAAATTTGCAATTAAAAGTTCTTCTATTTCTTGAGTAGTTTATTTGAATGTGTTCTTTTTTATCAAGCACATGCCTGTGCACATGTGCTTCTCCACAAACTTTAGCAATCCATACATAATTTTCAGGAGCTGGTTCTAGGTTCTTAAATTTTAGGTCCCTTGAATTGACCTCAAGTGGGAAATGGCTTTCAATGTAAATGACATTTCCCTTTGATTTACCTCAATTGATCTTAATTTTAATATTTTTTTAGTTTAAAATACAAAGTACTTGGTTTTATCATTTCATCTTCACATACTTGTGATTCTATGCTTTTCTTGTTTTCTTCCCACACTGCATTCCAATTTGACCCTCACCATCTGAAGCTGATACTTTTCTTCTCCTAATTAGTTCTAAAATTTATTTACTAGTCATTGAATGTGACCCGGTTTAGCCATTTAGTATCTACCAAAATAGACTTCAAACAAAATTCAATCAAATGAATTTCTGAAGAACAATCCATACTCAAAGGACAACTCCACAAATATGATATTTTAATAATTAATATGTGTGTCCCAAGCACATGATTAGAAATTGTGCACAAAGGAGTAGACAGGAAGACATTATTAAATGAGTGTTAAATTAACAAAATATAAACTGTAAAGAACTACAAATGCAAGCATAACCAAGAGAATACAGCAGATCAAAGAGGGAATCTCAGGCATTGAAGATAATCTAGAAGAAATCAATTCACCGAGGAAATAAAATTTAAATCCAACAAATCCTTAGCACAAAATATATAGGAAATATGGGACACAGTGAAAAGACCAAATCTAACAATAATAGACATACAAGAACGTGAAGAAGCACAGATCAGAGGGGAAGAAAGCATATTCAACAAATTCCTTGAAGTAATCATTTCCTGTCAGAAGTACGTGCCAATGAAAGTACTAGAAGCATACTAAACACAAATAGACTTAAATATTAAAAGTCGCCAAGGCACTTAATTATCAAAACACCTATCATACATAATGACAAGAGAACATTAAGAGCAAAACAATAAGTCCTAGTAACATATAGAGGCAGACCTATCAAAATTGTAACTGAATTCTCCATGGAATCTCACAAGGCCAGATGGTCCTGGATAGATTATGAACAAATAATAAGAGTCCTCAGATGCCAGCCCAGGGTAAAATAATGTGCAAAATTCTCAATCACTATAGACAGCAAAAACAAGATATTTAATGTCAAAGCCAGATTTCCTAACCATATTTCCATAAATCCAGTCCTACAGAAAATTCTGGAAAGAAATTCTTTCCAAGCAAGCTAACTACAATAATGAAGACATAGGCAAAGTTAATATCAGTTTACAAGAACCAAAAAGAAAAAGTGGGCGAGTATACTTACAATACCACCACCACCAACAATGAAACAAACAAGAATTAACAATCTATGATCTTTAATTTTCCAAAATGTTAATGGTCTTATTGCCTATAAAAACACACAGGCTAACAGAGTGTATATTAAGACAGATTTCATCCTTCTAGTGCATACAAGAAATGCATCTAAGTTTCAAAGACAGACATTACCTCAGTGTAAAAGGTTTGCAAAATATCTTCCAATCAAAGGAATTCAAGAAGGAAGCAGGTGTAGGTATCTAAATGTTAAGAAGTTTAATTTCAAACCAAAATCACTCAAGAGATGAAGAAGGTCATTTAGTAATCAGCATGGGAGAAATCCATCAATATAAAGTCTCAATTCTGAACATCTCTGATCCAAATTAAAAGGTACCCATATTCTTAAGAGAAACACTAGTAAAACTCAAAGCTCACATAAAACCTTACTCACTCATAGTGGGAGATTTCACCACCCCATTCTGAACACTAATCAGGAATACCAAACTTAAGTTTCACAAACAAACACAGGAACTAACAAAAGTTTTGTCCCACTTGGTTTTAGTAGTCATTTATAGGACATCCAATCCAAACACAGAAGAATATAACTTCTCCTCAGATACACATGGAACCTTCTGTAAAACTGACTACATACAAGTCAACATAACAAACCTCAACAGATAAAAAATAAAATAAAATTGAATAGCCCCCTATATCTTATCAGATAAGCATGATTTTGAGTTGGAATTCTTCAAGAATACAAACTGCAGACACCCTACAAATTCATAGAAATTGAATAATGAGTAAATTACCATTCCCTGGTCCAGGAAGAAATAATGAAATAAATAAAAGATTTGTAGAATTCAATGAAAATGAAGACAGAACATACCTGAACTTATGGGACAATTTTAAAGCAGTTTTAAAAGGAAAGTTCATTGCAATCTGTGCTCATGTGAAGAAAACAGATGATAGTCAAATTATATAATTAAGAACTCAACTGAAAGACATAGACCAAAAAGAAACAAAATTACCCCAGAGGAGTACCTGCCAGTGAATAATCAATTTGAGAGCTGTAATCAGTAAAGTAGGAACATGGAAACCAATACAAAGAATGAATAGAACAAAAAGTTGTTTCTTTGAAAAATAAACAAGATAGACAAACCTTAGGGGCAAACAAATCAAGAAGCAGAGAGAGAACATGGAAACCAGCAAAATCTGAAATTAAAATGGGATATACGAACAAACACTGAGGAAACCCAGAGAACTTTCAGGTCATATTTTGAAAACATGTACTATACAAAAGTAAAAAAATCTAAGGGAAATGGACAGATTTCTGGATTGTTATCACTTATCAAATTCAAAACAAGGATAAATAAGCAATGTAAATAGATTTAGATCACATACTGAAATAGAAATAGTCATGAAACTCCACCAAAGCCCCTCCCCCCCAAAAAAACAAAAACAAACACATAGAAACAAGGCCAAAGGACTTCAGTGCAGAATTCTACAAATATTTCATAGAAGTGCTAATACCAATACTCCTCATATTGTCTCACACAATAGAAGCAAAAGGTTCATAACCATTTCTAATTAGTTTTCAATTACCTTGATATGCAAGCCTCACAAAGACACAACGAAGAAACAGAATTACAGGCAGATATCCCTCATGAACAATGATGCAAAAGTATTCAATAAAATACTGGAAAATCGATTACATGAACACATCAAATAAGTCCTCTGCCATGACCAAATAGGCTTCATGTCACAGATGCAGGGATGGTTCAACATATGAAAATCTATCAATTTGATCCATCATATACATAAAGTAAAACAGAAAAATCACATTATCATCTCACTAAATGCTGAAAATGCCAGTGTCAAAATCAAACACACTTTTATGATAAAGTCCTTGGAAAGAACAGGGATAACAGAAACCTACCTAAACATAATAAAAGCAATATACAGTAAAGCAACATAGAATATTAAACTATGTGGAGAGAAGCTTAAGACAATTCCTCTAAAATAAGGAACAAGACATCTATCCATTCTCTCCAAAAATCTTCAATATTGTGCTTGAAGTTCTAGCTACAGAAAGAAAACAAGAAAAAAAGATCAAAGGGACACAAATTGGAAAGTAATAAGTCAATTTTTTACTATTAGCAGATGATATGATAGTTTACATAAGTGACCCAAAAAACTCTACCAGTGAACTCCTACAGATGATAAATACCTTTCAAACAGTGACAGTACACAAGACTAATAAAAAAAAAATCAGTAGCCTTACTATATACAGGAGATAAAAGGGATGAGAGTCACCACCCTTTACAATAGGAAAAACAACAAATAACATCTTGGGGTAACTATAACCAAACTAGTAGAAGGCCTATATTGCATGGTCTTGCGTCTTTAAAGAAGGAAATTAAAGAAGATACTAGAAAATGAAAAGTGCACCTATGATCTTGAATTGGTAAGATAAATATAGTAAAAACTCCAATTTTGCCAAAAGCAATCTACAGATTCAAAGCATTCCCAGGAAAAATCCTAGCACATTTATTACTTCACTGACCTTGAAAAATCAATACTCAACAGTATATGGAACAACAAAAGAGTCACAATAGTCAAAACAATGCTGTATATTAAAGGAACTTCAGAAAGCATCACATTCTCCGACTTCAAGCCCTAAGCTCTATTATAGAGCTAAAGTACCAAAAAGCGCACTTGATATTGTCACACATATAGAAAGGTAGACAAATGGAACTGAAAATATTGATGTTTACCAACACACCTACAAATTCCTGAGTTTTGATGAAACAGGAAAAATAATACAATGGAAGGAGGCAATCATTTTCAACAAATTGTTCTGGCAAAACTAGATGATGATATGTAGAAGACTACAAAGAGACCCATGTGAATCGCTATACACAAAACTTAGAACACATGAATCAAAGACCTAAACATTAGTCCAGCTGCCCTAAACCTCTTAGAAGAGAAAGTTCGAGGTACTCTTGAAGGAATTTTTACAAGAGAGTGTCGCCTCTACTTTGACCAGCAAAGAAAACACAACGTTCAGACTCTTCTTTAAGCAGTTTATTCAGGAACCTTGTATAATCTTCTGACCCAGAGGGCAGCCCAACCGACAGCTTAAAAGATCTTGGGCAGTCAACCCCAGAACACCATGCGCTGAAAAACAAAAACAGACAGGTACATATACACAGAAGCAAGCCAGATTCTCAGCTTTTAGCCAAGTATGGAATTGTTTAATACAGAGAGTACTCGCCATCGGGAAGGTGGAGGGCAGAAACCAGTGCCATCTTTAAGGCGCGGCACTTCACAGCTCTCTACAGGAGAATTATTACTAGTCATAATACCAAACAGTGGGATCAATAATCAATAAATGGAACCTACTGAACCTGAGAGTCATATGTAAGGCAAAAGAAACAGTAGACAATGTACTGTAAAGAGGCTTTATGTCCCCATAAGTCCAAAAGTCTTAATGACTATATACGAATATGTTGGGACATAGATGGGCATCACATTATGGGCCAGGTTATAGTTTCAGTCGTGAAAAGAGGGGAGAACAATGGAGGAGCCAGACCAAAGAGTTGCTTTGGATTTGGACAGCCAGGACATTTCAAAATGAACTGCCCCCCGGGTGTGGCAATGCAATTGAGCCCTAGGTCAGGGCTGTGCCCATGTTGCTGTAAGGGTCATCATTGGAGCAAGGAATGTAGGACAAAGACAGACACTCTTGGTAATCCTTTACTGGCTCAGGGAATCTGGAAGCAGGGCCAGCCTCGGTCCCCTCAAGCCCAGGTGTATGGGGAAATGGACACACCTGTAACCCACCCTATACAGATGATCAGATGATCCCTCAGAGAAACCCCTTTATGTCCAGGACCTTATCTGAGGTAGACCAGGAAGCACAGGATTAGACCTCTGTTCTGCCACCCTGCAATATTAACACCACAAATGGACACTCAAGCCTTGAGAACAGGAGTCTTTGGGCCACTTCCCCCAAGAACAATAGGGCTATTGTTAGGACACAGTAGTGCCTTGTTAAAAGGAATTAGAGTTATTCCAGGAGTAGTAGATTCAGACTTTCAAGGAGAAATAAAAAGCATGTTTAGGGCAGAAATGGGGGTATTAATGATACCACAGGGTGCTCAGATAGTGCAATTGGTTCTTCTCCCTATGTTCAAAACCAACAATCCCTTTTTAAAGGACATCAGGGGATCTGCTGATTTTGGGTCCGCAGGCCTCATGGGTGCCTTTTGGGTTTCAACTCTTGAACAGCGCCCCATGCTCACCCTTACCATACAAGGTAGATGATTTTCTGGACTTGGGAACACAGGGGTGGACTCCTCAGTAATAGCAAAAAAAAAAAAAAAAAAAAAAAAAAAAAAAACATTGGCTACAAGCATGTCCTCTTCAGCCAGCCTCCACTCATTTACAAGGAGTGGGAACTGCTGTACTCCAGAATGTAGTACTCAGTTTCTTAAATGGTCAGATGATGAAGGACATACAGGAATTTTTCAGCCTTTTGTGTTAAGTCATATACCCGTTAATCTTTGGGGGAGAGATGTGCTTCAGGCCAAAGGAGCAGTCCTTACTACTGAGCCTGTTAAAAATATGCTGGCTGACCAAGGTTATGTACAAGGAAAAAGACTGGGTAAATTCCTACACGGTGACCCTCAGTGTGTTGCATCCAAAAATTTAATTATCAAAAGAGCCGGAGATCGCTCTGGGCTGGGAAATTTTCCCTAGGGTCTATTGCTATGCAGCCTGGTCCCATTTCTATTATCTGGCAAACTGATAACCCACTGTGGGTGGAGCAATGGCCCTTATCTATTGAGAAGTTACAGGCTGCACATCAACTTGTAAAGGAACAATTAGAGGCAGGATATATTGTTACTTCCACTTCCCCATGGAATACCCAATCTTTGTTATAAAGAAAAATTCTGGAAAATGGAGACTCCTACAAGATATCCGAGCTGTTAATGATTGCATGTAAATTATGGGAGCAACACAACCTGGCTTTCCTTCCCCTGTGTGTATTCCTCAAGGCTATCATTTATTAGTTATCCACCTAAAATATTCCTTTTTTTTTTTTTTTTAGCATTCCTTTGCAACCTCAGGATAGTGAGCGATTTGCATTTAGCATTCCTTCTATTAACTTTAAAAAGCCCTATAAAAGATGTCAATGGGTGGTAATGCCTCAAGGAATGTCCAATAGTCCCACTATTTGGCAAATTTATGTATCATTGGCCATTGCCCCCATTAGAGAGAAATTTCAATCCCTATATATTATACATATGATATTCTTTTAGGCGGCCTGGATTCTAAGGAAATGAATGAGGCTTTTGGAGAATTGCAACATAATCTTCAATTAGCGGGTTTAAGATTAGCCCCAGAAAAGGGGCAACAAGAATTTCCCTATCAATACCTGGGTCATCATTTGTTATTTTCTGGTATCCGTCCTCAAAAGATTACTTTAAGGCTGGATAATCTGACCACCCTTAATGATTTTCAAAAATTATTGGGAGACATAAATTGGGTTCGATCTAGTTTGGCCCTACCCACTTGGCAGCTTAGACCATTATTTGATATTTTACAAGGAGATTCGGATCCCACTTCTTCGCGCACCTTAACGCCTGCTGTGGGAGAATGTATACAGCTTATGCAAAAATGTCTCCAACCTGCACATTTAAATTATATTGACTATTCTCAGAACTTGATGTTATTAGTCTTTGCTTCAGGTATTCCCCTATTGCGGTATTTTGGCAAACTTGTCCTATATTATGGGTGCATGAACATGCAGCCCCAAGAAAGACAGTTAGATTTTATCCTCAGGCAATGCTTTCTAATATTCAAAAGGCATACAAAATGAGTATTCAAGTTTTTGGCAAGATGCCAGATGTAATTGTTACTCCCTATACTCAACAATAGATACAATGGTTTCAACAGTTTAATGAGGAGTAGGCACATTACTTGTTTTCTACACCCTGCTGCTTTGATAGTCATTTTCCTTCCAGTAAGTTAGCTCATTGTTTTAAAAATCACCCTGTGTGTTTCCCAAGGTTATTTCCCAAAATCCTCTGAAGGGGGTCTGTAATGTATTTACAGATGGCTCTTCAAATGGTTGTGCAGTAGTTGTTTCTTTTCCCATTATCAAACGGTCTATACTTAAAGTGAAGTCTGCACAATTCGAGGAACTAGCTGCAGTACAATTAGCCCTTCAAGATTTTTCTGATGAGCCATTTAACTTGTACACGGATAGTAAATATGTCTATTATATATTGGCTCCCTTAGAAACTGCTGCTTATATAGCTCCAGTGTCTCATGTACAAGAACATTTACTAGCCATACAAAGCCTACTATGGAGGCTCTCTCATCCAATTTTTGTAGGATATCTCCGAGCGCATTCTGATTTGCCTAGCCCTTTAAGTGAAGAAAATGCCATTGTTGATTTTAAAACTAAAAGAGGTAGTACAATCATAATGATCAGAGAATCTGGTTAAGAAGCAGCCTGCAAAGCTCATACAACCTTCCACCTTAATACATGGTCACTTAAATTCCATTTTAAAATTACTAGAGACCAAGCTATTGATATAGTTAAGAATTGGCTCCTATGTGCAGAGTTCTTACCTGTTCCACACCTTGGAGTTAACCCCTGTGGTGTCACACCTAATGATATCTATCAGATGGATGTTACTCATGTTCCTTCCTTTGGTCGACTACAGTTTGTTCATGTATCTGTGGATACCCATTCTCATTTCATATTTGCCTGTATTCATACTGGAGAAAGGCTTCAGGATGTTAAGAGCCATTGTTTACAAGCCTATGCTTATATGGGAATGCCTAGACAATTAAAACCTGATTATGGCCCTGCTTATACTAGTCAAGGTTTTAACGCTTTTTGCAAAAATTAAAAAAAAATTATCTCACGTAAAATGGATATCCCTTATAATCCTCAGGGTCAGGCCATGGTGGAACATGCACATCTCACAATTAAAGCCTATCTTCATAAAACAAAACAGGGGCAGTTTACAGGATCTCCTCATAATCACCTTTCTCTTGTCCTTTATATTTTAAATTTTTTAACTATTGATGGTGCTGCTGGATCTGTGGCCAACAGGCATTGGGGCCCTGGGTCATCTGACTATGGCTCAGTTATGTGGAAGAGTGTCACTACTGCAAAATGGGAAAGCCCTGACCCAGTTCTAGTATGGTCTCAAAGGTCAGTTTGTGTGTTCCCTCAAGATGCAGATAACCCTGTTTGTGTGCCTGAGTGGCTGATTCAACATGTGCAGAGGGATGGTGATTTAACAGCCAGAAAGAAGGTCTGATTGGTCTTCAAGAATCTACCTATCCTGATGCCAGTGGGTCTGAGTAGCCAAGGGTCTGAGTAGCCATATGTGGCCTTTTTTTCCAGACCATTAATTATAGTTTGGATCAAGTGGCTATAAATTTATACTTTTATACATAGGACAAGAATTTCAATTTCATGTCAGGTACTGTATTCTGGTTCCATTCTTATTATTGTAAACAACGTTAATAATTTTGGAGGAAGTTTCAATTGTTCTCAGCAGGTCTGCCATATGTAACAGCTGTTGCGGGGAACGTACCCAGGTGTGCAGCACAGAGGATAGGAGATTCCAGGATCATGGCTGCCAATGCTGCCTTTACCACTGAAGCAACAGATTCTACCATAGCCCTCTCCCAATCTGTAAATCCTGCAAGCACAGTAGATCAACTATCAGGTGATTTGGCTTAAGTCTTAGCCACCCAAATCACACTTTATTATCTAGTACAAACTGGCATTTTTAAACTAAATTTACAAACTAACTTCCTATAGGAACACTTGAATTTTTTGAGAAGCTCATATGGCTTCTTGTTCTGTCTTTCACACATATCTTTGTTAATTCATCATTTTTTCTCCGGAAATCCTGGAGTGATCAGTTTTTAAGTTATACACATGCTTTAGCCATGCAGGTCATTAACATCTATGAAACTTGAGTGCCACTTGCCAATGCAGAAAGCTTTTTACAAGGACTTCAACTTGTGGGCAGATCATTTGGGTTTGTAGGCCTTGCACTTGGTGCTATTTTGCCATAGCACTAAAGAGGCCCGGGCCAACTTTCTAACAAGACAGATACTGTCTTTGACTCAAGAGAAAATGCCTCTGCCCACATGTGGCTGAACAAAATATTCACCAGTGATGGGTAAGGCAGAGGGGGCAAATATCTAACCTAAGATAGGAAGGTTACGGGCCTGGGTGACTTCTCCAATGATGGGTAAGGAATTATGCTGATGTTTTCTGCCACCTAAGGCAGGTGTTAGTTTATATTACAAAAAGGGGGACCTGTAGGGCCCTGCATGGACCCCTGAGGTGCCTTGAGCTAGCCTGAAGCTGTTGGCGGGAACTCCTTGCCCCAAGGCTTTTGTTGGTAGTCTTCCCATTTTGATGACACACACCTGGTGACAACACACAACTCTTAGGTAGGAGCTAAGCCTAACCTTCCTATAATTTTTCTATTGTGCTGTGAGTCAGTATTTAAGCCCATTCTTTCCCCACTATTATTATTGTTGTTGTCATTGTTGTTCGTCTCCACTGTAATTGTTTCACGGGTTCTTTCCCTTCTTTTTAGTTTTATTTTTTCCTCCTTCACGTTTTCTCCCTGCACGCCCTGCCAACGCCTGTGTGCCCCCTCACACACATGACCTGGCCCAAGTCAAGGAACAGAAAATAACAAGAAACACCTGAAAATAAACATGCATATCATACATGTAACATAGGTGGAGCAAGTGCAAATATGTAACCCACATATATAACCCAACCGTCAATGTATCGACCACGTATTTATTTCCCCTCCAACCCCAACCACACCCTGGTAAAGCAAATAAAACCTGTTATCCATGTGAATTCATGTGTTTACTGCATGTCCTCGTGTTAATTACATGAACTCGTATGTAAACTCTGAGGGTTCCTACATTTGCTGCAGTGGCTCAGATGTTGCCCACATGACTTCGCGTGCTAGGTACATGCTAAGTATGTGACACCAATGCAAACTACCCAGTTACACATGCTAGCTACATGGGATCTCACAGTAAGTACATGAATCCATAATGTAAGTACATGAATACCATGTTGTGCACATGGGCTCACATATTAACTACAAGGGATCACATGTCAAATACACAGGCTCACATGTTAACTACATGGGCTCACATGTTAACTACATGGACCTACAAGGCAAAAACATGACCTCATAAATCAACTGCACAAACTCACATATCGAGAGGCTCACATGTGAACTATACGCGCTCACATGCCATGTACACAGGTTCCAATGCGCACTGCACTGGCTCACATGGAAACACCATGACTCCATATGTGAACTGCATGTAATGGAGGCGGCACCAGCCGGGATGTCATGTGTACACGCGACATACATAAGTGTTGTGGAGCTGGCGCATTAGGATCACAGAAGCCACAGGCACGACATGCGTGTAAAACAAACGACAAGCATGTAAATCACAGGGACTTCATTTATTCAGCTACATACATGTGTGCACACACACCTGTTCACCAGAAGCAGCCCTTGTGGCACAGGAAGCTCATGGTGTCGCAGAAGCCATCATGGTACAGGGACTCCAGGCTTGCACGGGACGGCGGGAAGAGCGCTCGGGCCAGGCGGGCGACATTGGCAGTGGAGATCTAGGCGGGGCCGCAAATGAGTGTGGGTGGAGCCAGAAGTGTGTGTGGGCTGGGCTGGAAGTGAGTTTGGTGCAAGCATGCTGTGACAGGAGTGGCCACGGAAGCCCCACACGGCTCACCTCCACGTCCTGTACAGTCACGTGCACGCATGAGCCAAGACCTTGGCCAGGGTCGTGGGGCGAGATGTCATGGAATCCACAGAATGGGGATACGGTGAGGGTGCAACATCCAGGGGGCAGGGGGAGGCTGCGGGATCTGCCCAGGGCTGGGGAGATGGGGGGCCAGGGGACATGAGAGGAATGGCCACAATATACACGCGTGTTCGGGGTCACATGTTACAGACACGCGTGACCACACCCCACCCACACTGCCCCGCCCACCTGAACTCCGGGCTTCAGCCCTGAGTAGATGGGGACAAAGCAGCTGGCGAGAAGGACCTGCACATGAGGGGAAACATAGGACACGCATGAGGGGAAACGTGGGACACACATGAGCAAAAACAATACACGTATGTGCAAACATGCGAGACGCAAGTGCAAACACGGATGAAACATACATGTAGGAAACACTGAACATGACATTCTTACACTTGCGGCCCGGCCCCCTCACCTGTACGAGGTCCTCAGGGTCGGGAACTGGAACACAAGGCGGTTCTGGAATGTGTTCACCGCAGTCAAGGACACATAGAGCCGGCCCGGCATCAGGGCATGAGCATGGGCTGGGAGGATCCGGTCCAGGCCGTCCCCGATGGTGCGGGGGAGGGGGGACACATATGACCTGTGACCTCTGACATGGGTTCCACATGCGTGACCCACAGAATGTAACATGTACCATGTGACGTGTGCCCCACCCCATCCCCCATACCCCCCCTCCCCGATGCACCTCAGCCGCTCCATGAGTTGGAAGCTGGGTGTGGCTGCGCCCAGTGGTTGCTGCCTGGCATCCTCGGCCAGGCTGTGTGCGAAGCCTGTGCAGGCCTGTGGGAAGGGTGGGAACCACACACGTGACCCCTGACATGTAACATGTCACATGTAACATGTCACATGTGCCCCGCCCACACTCACTTCCAGCTGCTCAGGGGAAGTCAACAGCACTGCTGCCACCAGGGCCCCGCCCCGACGCCCCTGCATAGCCCCTGACATCACCCAGCAGCCCCGCCCTATGTGCCTACAGCCCCTGAAGCCACGCCCAGGTGGTAAATGCCCAGGAAGCCACAGGCCCTGAAAGACAGGTGCAAGGGCGGGGCCATCGGGGGCGGGGGAGCCTATGGGGCGTGTGGGCGGAGTTTCTGGGGGAAGGATGGGGTCACGTGAGGAAAGGAAGCCACGCCCCCTCACAAAATGAATGAACAGAAATTGCGCCTCTGTCTTCACTGCTGCTCTCCAGGACTACGTTTCCCAGAAGGCTGCGCACTGGACCTTGCTCCCTGTGACGTCACTGGCCGACTACATCCCCTCCACTTCCCACACTGTGGAATTTTCCCTGCAGTCTCAGAGCCCTGCCCATCTCAGGGTGGAAGGGGACTATGTTTCCCAGCGTCCTTTGCTGCACCTACAGTGGTCACTGTCTGTGTCCTCACTGGTGCGCCGGCGCCCTTCAGTGTCCTACCTAGATGGCGGCTTCTCTGCATGAAGCCTCTGTTCCCAAGGCCACTGCCAGGGACTATTACACCCTGCATGCACTGCAGGGCCTGGCCGGGTGGTCTCTCTGTGTGTGATGGCACAGGGCAGTGCCTTCTCCCTCAGCATCTGTAGCAGTGGCGTCATTGCATTCTTTCTCACAGATTTGAGGAATAAAATGAATGAATAAAGAGATAATTTCTCATAATTCATCCCTAGAGAGATAACAAAATGATAACAACATTGATATCAAGAAATAAATAAATAATGAAATCACAAGAGACAGTTTAACACCAACACGGTGGATGCAGACTCCACTCTTCCTGGAGTAGAAAAAGACAGATTTGAATAATGAAATAATCAGATAGTTAGATCGTCTATCACACTTGTGTCACACAAGGTGGCACCAAACTTCAGGGTCCCCAGATTATATAATGAAACAATTTAATAATTACATCTTTAAATATGTAAGTTGTTGACCTTTTTTGTATCATCAATTCCTGGGCAGACTTGCCAGATATGGAAAAGTATGCTGTCATCACGGATTTTAAAAATTCCATAGGTTAATCGTCAGATCATCATACTGTCTGGCCTGAAGAATTCTGCTGGCCTACCATCATGACCAGCACCTGAATCTCTGTTGTGGTGTGGCAGGAACTGAGATAATGGGCCCAATCCTGGTGTAGTCGTAGTAGCCAAAATGTTGATATCAGCTGAAAAGATGGCAGCAGCAGGGGCATCACCAGCAGAGCTGAAAGAGAGATGTTCTTCCGTGTTCTGGGTCATCATCCTTTTGCCAGGTCTTGGCGATGGTGCCGACCTCCTTGTGCCACTACTTCTTCTCATCGTAGGTCACAACTGATGTGAAGGTGTGGAGGAAGAGCAGGTAGTCAACACCCAGACCACCATGCTGGCCTTGGTGAAGTCCTTGTACTTCTCAGAGGGCACCATGCAGTCTTCTGAACTCTTATCACCCAGCATCCCTAGTATTCTGTGAGATGCATAGATCATTCAGAAAATGGTCTACCCATGTGTACAACCTTACTAACCTTGTCACCGACAGATATTTGCACCCTAATCATAATCGGTGATGGCATTCTCTGTCGTTTAAATAATTTAAAGAATGAAATAAATAAGTCAGTAATAGCTAACTGTCACAATAAAGAGGTTATATAGAATTTAACTGGAAGGGAATCATGGCCAGACTCCAATCATGAAGGAGGTCATCATCACCAATTGAAACATTGAATCATCACACAGTTGAGTCGTAAAATTGAACATCATGCACACCTGAGAATTTACTGTAGATCAGAAATTACATTTGTTCCCAGAAACTCAACTTTCTGAATCACACCTTTGTTGTGGGTGGTAGGTAAATGGTAATAGCACTCTGATCACGTATTGCTGAATGAAGATCCCCATCACCTCTTTTTAACAGTTTCTAAACTTTGTGTAAATCATGTAAGAAAACCTTAATTTTGAATGAGATGTTCATAAATTCCATAAGCCAAACTTGCAGTTTATCAGTGAATGTCCCCACAAAACACAAAAGCAACCCTGTGATGCACAAAGGTGTCACCTGGTCTCAACTTTTCCATCTGGCAGAAAAAATTTTCTGTATAACAAAACTAGAACTTTATGGCACACCAGGCTTGAATGTTCACTGTGACTCATTTGTGACCCCTTCAGCAGCTTGTAAAAGCCATTTTGTATTGGATGAAGATGGGGCTTGTTACTCTTTATAAATCAGGGATGTCTCCTTTATCATGTTTTGGAGATAACTGTCTGCACAAGACTGGAGATCAAATGTGTATTTTAGTATCCTAATCTGTAACAGACCTGGTTACTGTACTACTCATCTTTGGGTTATTTTTTAGGCATCACTCCCTCAGCTAAATTTTATTTTGTGTTACTCAGTATCCTGTAAGAATTGGTAAGTATTTTGTAACAACAATTCTAATTTTTCTCATAATAGCTTATTGGTGGAGGATTATCCAACACAAGAATATCATTTATGTATGACTTTAGTGGCCCATGCCTTTAATCCCAGCACTAAGAAGGCATAGGAAGGTACATCTCTATGAGCTTGGGGCTAACCTGCTCTACAGAGCAAGTTCCAAGTCAATTTCCTAATCTTTACAAAGAAACACTTTATTTGAAACAAAAAAATCAATAAACCCTGGCACAAAAACATATAAATTAAATAAATATAAAAAATAAATTAAATTATTGGCATTTGCAGGATATACCAAATTGACTCCAAATGGGGAATATCCCTTAGCCTACAGCCATGGGAGAAGGCCCTAACACAAAGGGCAGATTGTGATGATGCCTCTTGGTAGGCTGATCTTCCTAGGGAGTGGATGGGGATGTGATGGGGGAGGGGCCTGTGGGAGTTATGAGAGGATGGGAGGGAGAGGGAGCTGGGATCTTTTTTATTGAGATTTTTAAAGTACAATATAAATAAATATAAATATATAAAGAAATAAAAAGAATGCCATCTACAGTATGTATAAAATTAACTCCTAATTCATCTTATACTGAAATGTTAGATGTGAAGTTAAGAACATCTTGAATGCACTGGGCAAACTGTGCCCCTCCATGTAATGATACTTCCCTTCCATATTCAGGAAAAGCATGTTGGTGTTGACTACAAAAACGTTTACACACAAAGCTCCCTTATTGAAATGCATTCCACTTATTAAGCCCCAAAATTAAAGTAATCACATTCTGCACCCTGATCTGCATAACTTCTAGGACTACATGGGATCTCATGGAAATTTGAATGAGTCAGATTTCCAACCAGTCTCAGGGAGTCCCTGCCTCACAGTCTCTGCCTCTAAATACCATCCTGTTCATCTTAGGATAGCATTCCCTTGCTTACCATTCTATATCTTCCTTGCCCTTCTATGCTCCTCACAGTTCCTACAACAGCACTCACAGCAGAGCAACCAATCCAATGGTGCCTGCTGTGCTATAAAATCAAACCTGCAGCATGGCTCGAAAAATTTCCTGTAAAACCTTAGATTGGCCTGTGGGCCCCAGATTCCCTGATTGGCTAGTGAGTCTTGGTTGACAACAGTAATTCCTCAATGGTTAGAGTGTTCTTAAAGCCAAAGCAGAAACATGCATTTCTTTCTTTTATATTTTCTTATTTATTTATTTATTTATTTATTTTGGTTTTTCAAGACAGGGTTTGGCTGTGTAGTAATTCCTGTCTTGGGACACACTTTATAAACCAGGCTGGATAATTCAAAATATTAATTATTATTATGATGATGATGAGGAGGACTGAGGAGGATGATTATGATTACAACTATAACTACTACTACTCTTGTCATTTTGTAGTAGATATTTCTCATTAATTAATTTTTTTTCTTTATTGATTTTCCAAAACAGATTTTCAATACTGGCTGTCCTGGAACTCTATCTGTAGATCAGGCTGCCCAGAATATTAAAAAATTAAAGAGACTTTAGGAAATAAAAGGTGTTTGTTCTATGGCTTCTTGCTCAGATCAGAAGAACTGCAGATCAATTGGAAATTACATTGTACATATAGACCCCAGAGTTTAGAACAGGTAGAAAGAATGAATAGAACCATTAAGTTGGCTTTATCCAATTTAACGCTTGAAACTGGCTCTACAAACTGAGTACAACTCCTGACACTAGCTTTCTATCAGGCCAGTAATGCCCCAGGCCCCCATGGCTTAACTACCTTTGAAATCTTATATGGTAGCCCACCACCAGCTATTGAGTTTTTTGATGCCAAAATTTCTGATTTTGCAAATACTCTCTCCATGCAGGCACATCTCTGGGCCTAACAGATAGTTACTCCAACAAGAGGTCTGGAAGCGTCTGGCAGCTGCCTACTGAGAGGGGTGAAAGGCACCCCCCAACCTCATTCCTTCCAGATTGGCGACTTCATCTGGGTCCAGAGACATCAAACAAAGAATCCAGAGCCCTGCTGGAGGGGCCCCTACACTATGCTCCTGACAACTCACACAACCTTTAAAGTAGACGGGATTGCTGACTGGATACATGTGTCCCACGTGAAGGCCGCACAACCAGAACATCGGACACAGAACCAGGCCCTCCTGAACCAGCATGGAGAATTCAATGACAAGGATGGTTTAAGGGTTCAGTACCCTGATAGCCACCATCAAGGGACTGCTTATTATATTTCTTTTAATTCTCATCCTTGGTCCCTGCATTTTGAATAGACTAGTACAGTCCATGAAGGAACGCTTGTCAGTTGTTCAGGCCCTAATTTTTACCCAGCAGTACCAGCAATTAAAATAAATGGAAACTGAGGAACCATGAATAAAGGGTTTTATTCAGTTAACAGAAAAAGGGGGAATGAAAGACCACCCCCACTATACATATTGCCTGTTTGAGCTGCTCTTGCCAACTTGCCAAGGTCAAGTTATGGCATAGTACAGGAGGGAACCAGATAATCCTCTCATCTGATGCCAACCAGATATCTGTGGTCTGCAGCTTGGACCAAAGCAAGGTCAACAGGATTGTATCTGGGAACAGAAGGTCCTGGGAACATTTTATTCAAGACCACTAGAATGCTGAGATATTCATAACTGAATTCTTTGTGCAAAAGCTGAATAAACAACTCTGTCCTTGGTTAACCACAATTGCTTTATGTAGATGGACTAATGAAATCCCTGTAAACATGCTTCTGCTTCCTTAAGCCTGCTTCTTGCCACCCCAACCCTATATAAACTACATATGTTTTAACCAAGGCACTCTCAGTCTCTCGAGGGACTGTGGCATCCTCAGGTACCTGTGTATTCAATAAACTGCCTCTTGTGCTTGCATTCAGTGGTCTGGTCTCGCCTTTTGGGGCAAGGGCCTCTCAGTGATAGACTCCGTCTCCTTGAGGTCTTTCACCTCACAGTCACTCTGACCCCAAATACCATCCCCTTCATCTTAGGATAGCATTCTCTTGCTTACCAATCTATGTCTTCCTTGTCCATGCATGTTCCTCACAGTTTCCTACAGCAGCACTCACAGCATAGCATCCATTCTAATCGTGCCTCTTGTGCTATAAAATCAAGCCTGCAGCATGGCTCCAGGAAGTTTCCTGAAAAACCTTAGATTGGCCTGTGGGCCTAGATTCCCTGATTGGCTAGTGGGGCTTGGGTGACAAGAGTAAATTCCTCAATGGTTTTAGAGGGCTAAAAGAAAAAGGAGAAACATGCATGTTTTTATTGTTTATTTATATATTTATTTATTTATTTTGGTTTTTCATGATAGGGTTTCCTGTGTAGGACTTCCTGTCTTTGAACACACATTGTAGAACAGGCTGGCAAATTCAGAATCCTAATAATTATGATGATGATGATGAGCTGGAGGAGGTGGATGATTATTATGATTACTACTCTAACTACTACTACTACTACTACTACTACTACTACTCTTCCTGTCATTTTGTAGTAGATTTTTCTCATCAATTAATTAATTAATTAATTAATTAATTATTATTTACTTTATTGACTTTCAAAACAGGTTTTCAATACTGGCTGTCCTGGAACTCTATCTGTAGATGAGGCTGCCCAGAATATTAAAAAATTAAAGAAGCTTTAGGACATAAATTGTGTTTGTTATATGGCATCTTGCTGAGATTAGGAGAACTGAGGGTAATTTTCACCTGCTTGCCACAGGCACATCAGAAACTATGAGAAAAATCATGAAACCATATCACAACCAAGATGATATATTTTCCCCTGACAGACATCTGGGTGATAGCTCCATTGCATTTTGAGTTTTAATCCTGAAATTAGTGAGACATTTTTGAGAAATGAATAATAATAAAAAGTGTTTTCATGTTAACTTGAATATTCAGAGAGAAAGTGGCTGGGAAGAATGCCTCTATGAGCACTATAGTGAGCCAGCTCAGCTTCCACATTGGGCAGGTGAAATCAGAGCTGAATTATTCAATGTTCTCTACTTGAGCAGGAATGGAAGAATACAGACCTCTGTTTTTGTTGAAAGTGGATTTATTGGGCTGTCTCAGAAGCTGAGGGCTTCTTACTTAATTCTGTAGTTGTTTGGTTTATGACTCTAGATGTTTCATCTGGTCTTCAGAATACACGAGTATTTCAAAGAAATGCTCTCTATAGCTATTAAAGGAATAGACTCAGTAGGATCGATATGGCTTCCACTTTGTGGATCCTGTAAAATATTTCTTCAAGTATGATGGTATTTTGTGTTAAAAAATGAAGCTCCATTTTATTCATTCACTAAACTTAAGACATCAACCAAAGTTAGGGCAATGCCAGAGGATTTCTATTAATATCTATAAATGGCTAATAGGAATTGCTTCCCATAATACTAACCACACTCCATATATTCAGGCACTGCCTTCAGGCACTGTATAGCTGCACTTACTCCCTGCCTGAAGGGTGTGTGTAAAACTGACTGGGCCCAGACATATTATTATTTAGATGGGAGACATTCACCATCAAGGCTCAGACATCCTATAGCAGGAAAGATTATGTCTTAAGTACAAGAATGTTATTTGATTTCAACTTTCCTGGTTGAAATGTGGTAATGGAAAGTTAAAAGCACTCTGGTCAAATCTTGCTGAAGGATGATCCCCATCTCCTTTTTCCACTGATGTTTAAATTGTACGTGGCACATGTAAGACAAACCTGAATGTGGAATGCCATATTTCTAAATTCCAGAAGCCAAAATTATATTTTCTCCCTTGTGTGTTCCAAAACATGCCCAAAGCAAGCCTGTGATGCACACACGAAAGAAATATTTGTTTCTCTTTTGATTTCTTTTGGTTTGATTTGGTTTTTCAAGGCAGGGTTTGTCTGTAGGATTGGAGTTTTCTTTGAAAATCAGCCTGGCCTAGAATTCACAGTGATCTGTCTGCCTCTACCTCCCAAGTGCTCGGATTAAAGTTTTGAACCACCACAGACCAGTATGGATACTGATATGAAAGCTATCTCATTCTCCTCAGGGAACATATATACAGGTAGGCTCATAGCACAAAGGCCATTGACCTGGACAGCACAAGTCACATGGTCTCTCAAAATCCCAATAGCAATGACAGCTAGGCAGAGCTGCTCTTCAAGCTCTGAAGCCTAGACATGCATCATGCTGTGTGGCAGTGGTTTACATCGGAGCTCCAACAAGAGAGCCTGCAATTTGTTTTCATATTAACATCTGTCCATTATCCAGATTATTGATTATTCTTGTCTGTGGATGGACACAAAGAAATGGCCAGCCAGGCATTTTGTACATCATCTAAAATTGATTACAGGCTCCACCCTGCTAATTTCCACCAATGGAAAACAGGAAATTGCTCGTGTTCCTTCTGTCTCCCACCTCTTTCTGCCCAGTGTCTACAGCAAAATCAAAGTTCTTAAATGAACTCAATTCTTTCATATTCCTCTCTTTATTTGCAGTCTCCAACACCAGCCACAGGGTTTGGTAAACCATCAATAAATGATCTGTATTTGCTTCTCAATGAACATCCAAAGCTTCATCCTGAAGGATTTGCAGTAGTTTCTTCCCAGCACAGGGTAGTACAGGCACGATTAAATGTGATCCATGCAATTTTCATTGACCTAACCGTGTGTGCCATGGTCCAGCTCAATATAAACTTGCAAAATTTTGATCACACAAATCTAGTCTGTCTTCATTCACCTGACATGAATTAATGCACACTGAGTATTTAAAGAACACAACCACCTAATATGCATTAGTTAAGTTTTTTTTTTATTGCTGTGTATATACACAAACAAATTCCACAAGTCTTGTTGTTGTTGTTTGAGAAAGAGTTTCTCTGTGGCTTTGGAGTTTGTCCTGGAACTAGTCTTATATATCAGTCTGGTCTCCAACTAACAGAGATCTGTTTGACTCTGCCTCCTGAGTAGTACTCTCCCAGTCAGGGAACCCAACCCTGGTCTCACCAATGACAGGCAGGGATGAGATATTCACCACTATACTATTCAAGAGCGATCTTATATAGAAGACACTTAATTGCAGTCACTCACAGTTTCAGAGGTACAGTCCATTTTCATAATAAGAGAAAACATAATTGGAAGAAGAATGCGATGCTGGTTTCATCTTGATACACAGGCCAGAGGACAACATATTACACACTTGCTCATATCCAGAACATGCAAACCCTGAAAGTCCATCATCAGTGATGCTCTTCTTCCCCAAAATGCAAACCTAACTGCAGCAAAGCCTTACCTTCTAATAGTACCACTCCCTAAGACATCATCGGCCCAATCACACTCAAACCATCATGTTTCCTGAAGCAGAGCCTTTTTCATGATGTTACTTAAACAGCTGATTACTTACCCCTGTTTGCCCTTGCAATACACTCAGAAAAACTATTCATTTTACTCTAGTATGAAGGCAGAAAACATGCTACTCATGAAATTTTTGTTTTCCTGTAAATGCAATGGATAGTTTACTCCATGACGTAAATGTTAAATTTTAAAACTCTAAGGACATAATTTTTCATCTTCTGGTATTTTTAGATCATTTGTGATTTTGGAGTGGGTCATATTTTAAATCAAATTGCAGTGTTACAGATTAATGAGGTCTGTTTATTAAATATTTCTGCAAAAATAATTGGTATCCACAAATAAAGTGTTTACGATACTTGGTCTAAAGCATGTACTGAAGGAATACATTCATTTATTTAAGAAGGAATAATCAAGAGAAGCAACAAAGTGGGATCAAGGACACCTATGTCATAAATAGTGAGCCTGTCTCAGAAACATAATTCTAAAAAGCTGGAAGTGCAGCTGATCTATAGTCTGCCTTTCCAATGAGAAATAACTCCATAGACTTAAGAGATAAATAAAGAATATTTTGTAATGATAGCATGCATCTTTTTCTGGCTAATGGGCAAATGGGACATAGCCAAAATCACATTTGTTGGGGGATTTTGAGACAGGGTTTCCCTGTGCAATAGCCTCAGTTGTAGTGAGACTAGCTGTGATCATGACATTTTTTCAAACTCACAGAAATCTGCCTGCCTGTGTGTCCTGAGTACTGGGGTTAAAGGCAAGCACCACCACAACCTGAACCCTAAAACAGACTTTTGCATTACCTGGACACTGCCATTTTTAAATTCTTTCAGGGTCAGATTACAACTGAAACTTTATAGAATTTAAATAGTAATAAAAAAAAAAGTAAGGCCAGGAAGGCAATTAAAGACTTCAACAAAAAAAATTTCTACAACAATTATTTAATAGTACATGAGTGACATGAAACAGACGTTTCCAATTCACTGACAGGTCTTGGGGTAGAGGTGTGTGAAGATGAGGGAAAGTGGAAAGGCAGAACAAAGAAAAGATAAAACTTGGGGGAGGGATGTCTTGCTTAAAGTATGTCTTATTCTAAGTAAGCTTCTTATCAGGAATAGCTTCCTGTTCCCTACTTTCAGGGGGAAATGGAGGAAATGGGAGAATTTTAGGAAGTCAGGAGGAGTTATGTTTCAATTTGACCAGCTCATGAGAACGCTACTCACACATTGCATCATGAGGAGAACAGTACATCTAGGTAATTTTACTGTTATGCCCTCAGTTCTTTGGACCTATATCCCCACCTCCATGTGGTGGGAAGAGTGGTGTTCACAAGATATGAAGCAACCCCTCCACCAAGGGTCTGCATTCCGACACTTACATTCTCTCCTATGCATCTTCATTATGTTAAAAAACAGCATCTATTTAATTCTCAATACCTGAGGGTCTAAGTCTAGGTCCCCAGGCTGATACTGAATCTGTAATGTTATGGACCCTAAGTCCCTTTTGGAGTAAGATTTTGTGAGTACACGATGTAACATCATCTCATTACTTCATCAATTAGCTCTGTAAATAGGTCATTACATCAGCGATAGTTTTAGGACTTTGGTGCCATATCGTCAGTGTTAATATAAAACACCAGCTAATTAATTATCAATTTAATTTTATAAATAAATCATTATTCCAGGAAGAGACCAGTCTGACTACTCCATGTGGGATTTAAGTATGCACCACCATGACATTACCCAATCATTTTTCATTATATATTAATTATTTGAATCGATGAAGATGTTGTTCTTCTTGACTGGAGTAGGGCCATTCCTCCATGGGAGTTAATCACGTGGCAGTAGTTAATCATCTAAGTACTCCTTCCTTGACAATCACTGGAGTTTGGTTCCATCTTATGAAAGTTAACTATGGAGGACTATAAAATTTTTAACTTATTTGATTGCGTAAGTAATGATGGTGTCATCCGCCATTTGGCTGCTGTGGGATTGACAAAGCAGGAGTACCAAAAGCAGTGCCCAGAGAATGGGGGACACTGCATTACACAGTGATTACTGATTACGTAGTGGTACATTTTTAACAATCAAATGATTACACGATTTTAAAAACTGTAATGTTTCGCATCAGCATGTTCTGCAAGGTTGCAAGGGAACTGACCCATGAAGGACACAGTGACCACCGATTTTAAAAATGGTTTAACTAAATAATCTCCTTATCAGGGAATCTCATCTCATGAACTCTGTCTGGCTGATAACATGACACACCACCAACAATAAATAACTCTAAATAACCATCTTAGAAAGCAGGGTACAGGACTTAATGGAGAACAGTCAATTGAGGAATCCAAAATGACTGGAAAAACATAAGACACTGCTTAAAATCCTTAATACAGCCTAATGAAAATCTAAACAATTCTCAGAAACCGTGGGATCAAGCTCCTCTAATGGTAAGAGGATGAAGAGGAGTATGCTTTATTTTCAATAAAGAGAAAAGGATTCTGGTAGAGGCGATTAAATGTATTGTTTCCATTCTAGAAATTAGAAAATTGAAGCATGGAAAACAAGAGTAAAATACTCATCATTGTACTTGAATGGCACAATGATGCTTTCGTTTTCATGCTTATGTCACTATAGGCATGTTGTAGCTTGAGAGACGGTAAATATGTAGAAGTAAATTGAAAGAGCCCTGCTTTTTTTTTTGTGAGAAACTCAGTGAGGCTGTAGGGTTAGTTCACCGGTGGGTATACTATTTTTAGCCTGTGGGAGGGGCACTAGAATGTGACAGAATGTTGGTTCATAAATGTTGCCTGGCAACCCTCCTTGCATTCTGTATCCTGGTATCATGGGCCAAGGACGAGAGAGCAGCTTTGAGAAAGTGTTATCATGGGACATTACAGTCTGCCAAGATAACTATCTCCTAAACCTTTTCATGACAGCATTTGATTCGCATAACCAAGTCAGAGCGACACCTCTGGAAGTGTGCCTACAGCTTTTCCTGGTTACCAAATTCAAGATTCCCTAATTTTCAGAGAACATAGTCTGTGGAGAAACAGTTCAGAGTCTTCTGTTTATGAATACTCTCTCTCCTCAGAAGTAAAAGTATGGAGCAAAAGGTAATAAGACTACGATTATTCATCAAACAGGTGAGTTTGACATTGTTGACTTCCTTCAGGAAGGTGATAATCCGTTTGCTAGAGTAGACTTAGCGATTATTAGATTTCAGTCCATCTCTTTTGAGGCAGCCGTCCAACATTAAATATGTGATATCTTCGAAAAACACTGCATACACAATGACAGTTCAGTATTTAAACATGTTACTACTGTGCTCTGCGATTAAATAAGGGATGAACCTGGGAGTTTCCAACAATCATGTGGGAGTCAACTGAGAGACAATTGTGTGGAGAATGGCAGACCATTTCATCCTCTGATTATGTTGTTATTTGATTATTAAAATAGGACATTAGATAATCCATGATCAGAGGATTGTGGTTACGCGATGTAGAGACAATTGCCATAGACCATCTTAATATCAAATATGTATTTAAAATATTTAAATTAATCACGACAGCATCGTTCATGAGCCTGGTTTGGAGCCACCTTAGGGAAGTGGATGATGTTACATGAACTCATTATTTGATTATTTAATTATACAAAACAGTGATTATGTCGTCCATGACACCTGGAATCTGGTGCCACAGATCATCTAATTGCATAATTAATGTATTTAAATTGACAATCTGTGTTAATCCCCAAGATAATGTAAATCTGTGTGTAATTATGTAAACCAAAAATTGTCCACTCCATGAAGAGACCCGTCAAGCTCCCTCTTGTGGCGTTAATGTGAAATATCATCACAGTTTATGATTCATGGTTTCAATGGATGATGATGACATTCTTCATGACTGGAGTCTGGCCATACTTCCCTGCCAGTTAAACGCTACAACACCTCTTTATTGGGACAGTTAGCTCTCACTGACTTATTTAATTCTTTAAATTACTTAAACGACAGACAATGCCAACACCGATTATTATTAGGTTGCAGATATCAGTCTGCGACAAATTAGGAAACTTGTAGACATGGGCAGAGCATTTTCTGAATGTCTATGCGTCTTCCAGACCACTAGGAATGCTGGAGAATAGAATCCAGAAGATTGCATGGTGCCCTTCGAGAAGTACAAGCACTTTTCCAAGGTCTGCATGGTGGTCTGGGTGTTGACTACTTGCTCTTCCTCCACATCTTCACATCGGTTGTGGTCTACGTCTAGAAGATGTAGCGGCACTAGGAGGTCGGCACCATCATCGAGACCTGGCAAAAGGATGACGACTCAGAACACAGAAGAACATCTCTCTCTCAGCTATGCTGTTGATGCCCCTTCTGCAGCCACGTTTTCAGCTTATATCAACATTTTGGCTACTACTGGTATGCCAGGAATGGGCCAATTACCTCGGGTCCTGCCGCAACACAACAGAGATTCAGGCACCGGTGAGGATGTCAGGCCAACAGAATTCACCAGGCAAGAAAGTATGATTATCTCACGATTAACTGATGGAATATTAAAAAAACCGTGATGACAGCATCTGTTTTCATATCTGGGAAATCTGCCCAGGAATCGATGATACGAAAAAGTTCAACGACTTAGATATGTAAAGAAGTAATTATTAAATTCTTTCATTATATAATCTGTGAACCCTGAAGTGTGGTGCCACCTTGTGTGACTCAAGTGTGACCGACGATCAAACAATCTGATGCTTTCATTATTTAAATCTGTCTTTTCTACTCCCGGAAGAGTGGAGTCTGGAGACCCCTTGTTGGTATTAAAATGTCTCTTGTGATTTCATTATTTATTTATTTAAATCAATGTTGATCTCATTTTGTTATCTTCTAGGGGTGGATTATGAGAAATTATCTCTTCATTCATTCACTTTATTGTTCAAATCTATGATTAAGAACTCAATGACTCTTCAGTATTGATCAATCTTTAGGTTTCGTGCATATAACACCATCCACTAGATTAATATTTATTCATTGAATTATGAAAATCTGTCATTATGTATTCAGTGACCACTAAAGTTTTTGGCCTCCTTAGGGGAGTCCATCGTGCCAGATCATCGCATCATCTACTAGTACACTTACTTATTTATCGGTTAAACTAGGAAATTAAATAATAATTCATCACTTAATTAACATATTTGAAATACAGGTAATGTTATGGACCCTAAGTCCCTTTTGGAGTCAGATTTTGTGAGTACACGATGTAATATCTATCATCTCATTACTTCATCATTTAGCTCTGTAAGTAGGTCATTACATCAGCGATAGTTTTAGGACTTTGGTGCCATCTCGTCAGTGTTAATATAAAACGCCAGATAATTAATTATCAATTTAATTTAATAAAAAAATCATTATTCCATGAAGAGACCAGTCTGACTACTCCATGTGGGATTTAAGTATGCACCACCATGACATTACTCTATCATTCTTCATTATATATTCCTTATTTGAATAGATAAAGATGTTGTTCTTCTTGACTGGAGTAGGGCCATTCCTCCATGGGAGTTAATCACGTGGCAGTATTTAATCATCTAAGTACTCCCTCCTTGACAATCACTGGAGTTTGGTCCCATCTTATGAAAGTTAAGTATGGAGGACCATCCCATTATTTACTGACTTGATTGCATAAGTAATGATGGTGTCATCTGTCATGTGGCTGCTGTGGGATTGACACAGCAGCAGATCGGTACCAGAAGCAGTGCCCAGAGAATGGGAGACACTGCCTCATACAGTGATTACTGATTTCGTAGTAGTACGTTTTTAACAATTGGATGATTACACGATTTTAAAAAACTGTACTGTTACGCATCATCAGTTTCTGCGAGGTTGCAACATAACTGACCCATGAAGGACACAGTGACCACCGATTTTAAAAACGGAATAACTGTATAATCTCTTGATCAGGGAATCTCATCTAATGAACTCTGTCGGGCTGATAGCATGACACACCACCAACAATAAATAACTCTAAATAACCATCTTAGAAAGCGGGGTACAGGACTTAATAGAGAATAGTCAATTGAGGAATCCAAAATGACTGAAAGAAACATAAGACACTGCTCAAAATCCTTAATCATCAGCCTAATGCAAATCTAAACAACTCTGAGAAACCATGGGATCAAGCTCCTCTAATGTTAAGAGGATGAAGAGGAGTTTATTTTATTTTCAATAAAGAGAAAAGGATTATGGTAGAGGCGATTAACTGTATTGTTTCCATTCTAGAAATTAGCAAATTGAAGAATTGAAAACAAGAGTAAAATACTCATCATTGTACTTGAATGGCACAATGATTCTTTCGATTTCGTGCTTATGTCACTATAGGCATGTTGTAGCATGAGAGACGGGTAAATATGTAGAACTCAAAAGAAAGAGCCCTGCTTTGTTTTTTTGAGAAAATCAGTGAGGCTGTAGGGTTAGTTCACCGGTGGGTATATTCCTTTTAGCCTGTGGGAGGGACACTAGAATGTGACAAAATATTGGTTCATAAATGTTGCCTGGCAACCCTGCTTGCATTTTGTATCCTGGTAACATGGGCCAAGAACCAGAGAACAGCTTTGAGAAAGTGTTATCATGGGACATTACAGTCTCCGAAGATAACTATCTCCTAAAATTTTTAAAGACAGCATTTGATTCGCCTAAACTAGTCAAAACAACACCCTTGGAAGTGTGTGTACAGCTTTTATTTGAATTTACCAAATTCAAGATGACCTAATCATCAGAGAACGTAGTCTGTGGAGAAACAGTTCAGAGTCTTCTGTTTATGAATACTCTCTCTCCTCAGAAGTAAAACTATGGAGCAAAAGATAATAAGACTATGATTATTCATCAAAAAGGTGAGTTTGACATTGTTGACTTCCTTCAGGAAGGTGATAATCCGTTTGCTAGAGTAGACTTAGCGATTATTAGATTTCAGTCCATCTCTTTTGAGGCAGCCGTCCAACATTAAATATGTGATATCTTCGAAAAACACTGCATACACAATGACAGTTCAGCATTTAAACATGTTACTACTGTGCTCTGCGATTAAATAAGGGATGAACCTGGGAGTTTCCCACAATAATGTGGTAAGCAACTGAGAGAAATTTATGTGGAGAATGGCAGACCATTTCATCCTCTGATTATGTTGTTATTTGATTATTAAAATAGGACATTAGATAATCCATGATCAGTGGATTGTGGTTACGCGATGTGTGAGCCAATTATCATAGACCATCTTAATATCAATTATATAGTTAAAATATTTAAATTAATCACGACAGCATCGTTCATGAGCCTGGTTTGGAGCCACCTTAGGGAAGTGGATGATGTTACGTGAACTCATTTTTTGATTATTTAATTATATAAAACAGTGATTATATCGTCCATGACCCCTGGAATCTGGTGCCACAGATCATCTAATTACATAATTAATCTATTTAAATTAACAATCTGTGTTAATCCCCAAGATAATGTAAATCTGCGTGTAATTATGTAAACCAAAAATTGTCCATTCCATGAAGATACCCGTCAAGCTCCCTCTTGTGGCGTTAATGTGCAATATCATCACAGTTTATGATTCATGGTTTCAATGGATGATGATGACATTCTTCATGACTGGAGTCTGGCCATACTTCCCAGCCAGTTAAATGCTACATCACCTCTTTATTGGGACAGTTAGCTCTCACTGACTTATTTAATTCTTTAAATTACTTAAACGACAGACAATGCCAACACCGATTATTATTAGGTTGCAGATATCTGTCAGCGACAAATTAGGAAACTTGTAGACATAGGCAGAGCATTTTCTGAATGTCTATGCGTCTTCCAGACCACTAGGAATGCTGGAGAATAGAATCCAGAAGATTGCATGGTGCCCTGTGAGAAGTACAAGCACTTTTCCAAGGTCTGCATGGTGGTCTGGGTGTTGACTACTTGCTCTTCCTCCACATCTTCACATCGGTTGTGGTCTACGTCTAGAAGATGTAGCAGCACTAGGAGGTCGGCACCATCACTGACGACTCAGAACACGGAAGAACATCGCTCTCTCAGCTATGCTGTTGATGCACCTTCTGCAGCCACCTTTTCAGCTGATATCAACATTTTGGCTACTACTGGTATGCCAGGAATGGGCCAATTACCTCGGGTCCTGCCGCAACACAACAGAGATTCAGGCACTGGTGAGGATGTCAGGCCAACAGAATTCACCAGGCAAGAAAGTATGATTATCTCACGATTAACTGATGGAATATTAAAAAATCTGTGATGACAGCATCCGTTTTCATATCTGGGAAATCTGCCCAGGAATCGATGATACGAAAAAGTTCAACGACTTAGATATGTAAAGAAGTAATTATTAAATTCTTTCATTATATAATCTGTGAACCCTGAAGTGTGGTGCAACCTTGTGTGACTCAAGTGTGACAGACGATCAAACAATCTTATGCTTTCATTATTTAAATCTGTCTTTTTCTACTCCAGGAAGAGTGGAGTCTGGAGCCCCCTTGTTGGTGTTAAAATGTCTCTTGTGATTTCATTATTTATTTATTTAAATCAATGTTGATCCCATTTTGTTATCTGTCTAGGGGTGAATTATGAGATACTATCTCTGTATTCATT
>NW_026126372.1:0-92055 GCF_943737965.1 Phodopus roborovskii | reverse complement strand
TCTTGAACTCACAGAGATAGGCTTCCATCTGCCTCCTGAACACTAGCGTTAAATGCATGTGCCACCACCACCCAGCTATTGGCATCTTTAAATATGTTCTTTAAACACATTACTGCTTGTATCTCTGTGCTGCTGCTCTCCTATGTTTCTTAAATTTTACTTATTCCATTCCTTTTCACAAGTGATGTTTATTATGATTTCTGAGTAGAGCAAAGTTTTTTTTTTTTTTTTTTTTTTTTATCTTTGGGTTGTCTTATGCTGTATAATTGAGAATTGTTTTGAACTCCCAATCCTGCTTCTCACCTACAGTGCTGGGAAGAAAAACCTACAATTCCTTCCTGCCTGTCCCTTGACTGGTAAGTGAGAAAAGGAAAATAGACCAGAAAATTAGTGAACTCCCAAGACCTCTGATTAGTGTAGGGGACTTATATATGAAGAGGGATTTGTGCAAGGATTAGTTCATGACCCACTTGGATACTAATTGGAGTCACAGTACAGAAAGGGAGAGGAAGGATATAAGCTGAGATTTCCTCCTTCAATGATAGTTGAGGTGAGCAATGTGGAATCAGTTAATCATTCCTACACTCAATCCATAATTTTCCTGGTGGGCAGTTTCTTGGAATCCCCAGATGAGGGGCTATCAAGAATCTGGATAGAGGAGAGACCTTATCATGAATACAAATTGCTATAGTTAAAGTATTCAGCCAAAAACGTGTCTGGGTGAACTATTGTAGACTATGTAACAGGGCTGATAATCCTGTGGTTTTTTGGGTCTTACAGTCTGAGAGAAAAGGTTTGAAAAATCCACATGGTGTGCTCTATTGAAACCACATGGAGCTATGCTTATTAGGCCCATGGACACTGTGGCCTTAGTCAGTAATGTTAATGGGATTGCCTGTTTACCCACTGTACTCCACTGCTTGAGTAGCCTTCGAGGGTTGTCCTATCGAATGGTAAATCCTGCTGACTTTTTAGAAGTCTATACGTTTTGCTTTCATTTCCCATAGATGTAGTATATAAGAGCTATTCCTCATAAGAAACTGACTTAGAATAACACATGAATTAACCAATAACTCCCTGCACCAGCTTTAATCGTTTCTTTGTTCTGCCTTCCCTACTTTTCTCATCTTATAACACTTCTCCCTCAATGAGTCTGCTGTTCAAGTTACTCCTGTACTATGAAATATTATGGTGCTATCTTTTCTGTTGAGAAGCTTACATTGCACTTTACTGGCCCAGACATGCAGTATCTGTCTCCTAAAACAACTAAGGCTATTTATTATTGCACCAATAAACTCTGTCTCAAAAAAAACAATAACAACAAAAACCATCTGTTGTAGGTTCTTTCTTTTTTGATCATTAGCAAAAATGAACACAATTTGTCTATACAGACATATTTATTTACTTATTCTTAAGTCTATAGCAATGTCCTTATGTCCTTTTGATTATCCCTGCTTAAACTACATGATTGGATGCCATCAGTGGAATTTTGGGACCAAGCTTATTAAAAACTTTATTTCTGGATATCAAGGTTATTTATATGGATGTGTTTAATAAACAGAACTCATTAATTAGTAACATTGCTCATTAAATTAAAATGTAATTCTCTGAATGATGGCAGAATGTTACCCCCATTTACTTAGAGAAATTTAGACCATGTGGTGTCTCTCTAAAAAACAAATATTAGTCACTGCAGGGTAAGAAGCAGAACAGTTTAGGCATCCTTTTGAGTTAATTTTGTAAGAGTCTGTGTGTATAGTTCTGAACACATAGAGTCATCGGTAGCTAGGTAATATTAAACAAAAATCTCAGGTTAAGTGGATGAATTTTTCTTGTTTTTTTTTTTTTTTTTTTTTTCACAAAGTTGATGGTGTTTACCTCTTATTTTTTTTTCTTTTTTCCCTTTGTTCTTTCCTATATATTTTATACCTCTGATACTGATGTTATTGAGGTGTAGAAGCCATGCTATATCAATATATTACTATATAGTTTTTCATAATCCTATTAGGATTCCAATGGTTCCATTTGATAAATCTTTTTAATCAGATATCATTTTATAGTGTGTTAGAAATTTAGTTTGCACTGTATTTGAGTCATGTTGCCGATTTTTCTTATACAGAATGTGCATACTAATGCATCATGTTCTCAATATTATGTTTAATTTTTATTTATGTACTGTTTTATTCTTATTGTTTTCAATCTGGAAATCACATTTACTGTTTTGTCAGCACATATTCTACTTGTGGATGACATACAGGTAATATCCCAAAACTTATAAGGTGGTAGGCTCAATACAATGTCACCTCCAGATGCAGGGTATCAAATAATCTCTACTATAGTATGTAATAATTACACATAGGAAACATCTTTCAGACACAATCAAATATAAAAACTGGGAGGATTTGTTTTCAAAATCTTTGTTACTGAAGCTGAAAGACCCGTGAGGGAGTGGACCCTCACACCCCAACTCAGGAAAGGTGTCTCCCCAAATCACTCATAAGAAGCGGTCTTGATGAAAAGCATGAGGTCTTTTATATTCCAGTGCCCTGGGGTCCACAGCCAAACTCCATGTGGGTAGTGGACTGGGAACCCTGGGTACAGTGTTCATACAGCTTTTATAGGGTTACAAAAAAGCCCAAACATTTTAGACCAATCATCTCATAGCATCCAGTGCAGACCAATCAATTTGGACTATTCAAGCCTGGGGTTAGCCCAGGAAGTCTGCTCTCGCTAGAACTTCTGGGTAGTGTGACGGGTCCATTTCTTTTCTCATTCAGTCACAGATGCTGTTGGTAAATTGATCAAAGAATGACATTTTACCTTCTCACTACTACAAGGCAGAGTCTAGGAAATATTAAGCTAGGTTTTTCCATCCTTACAAAGCAACAATGAGGAGCAAAATCAGCCTCTTTTTTGTGGATGATTCTCATAAAATTTGTTTCTATTTTAATTTTTTTTTAATTTGTTTTCATTTCACATGTAATCCCTCCTTCCCAGTCCCTCTCCAGCCACTCTCCCTTCCCTTCAACTTTGAGTAGTCAGAGAGGGTAAGGTCCTCATTCTGGAGTCAACAAAGTCAGGCATACAAACCTTTGGAAGGACAAGCCTCTCTATTTTTATCTTGACTGAGAAAGATAACCCACTATGGGGTCTGGGCTCCAAAAAAAACATTGTTCAAGCAACTGGGATGGGTCCTGGTTTCACTGCCAGGGGCCCTATCAGGTCACCTAAGTGTCAACCACATTCAAAGGGTCCGGTTGATTGCCTTGAAGGTGCCCCAGCTGTCAGTCCATACATCCCACTGGATATAGTAGATGTGGTGTGGCTATTTTAGAAAGGAGCTTTTACCTGTTAGAGGAAACACATCACTGTAGGGTCAGGCGTTTATGTTTCTTGTTCTCAGAATGATGCACAGTGTGTCAGACAATGTCCTGTTGCCTCTGAGTCATGCTGTAGGGACTCTAACCTCCGAGGACTGCAGCAGCCTCCATGCTGACATGTCCCCTGTCATAAGAGAACCCCTAAAATTTTAAGTGTGACACTTCAATTAAATATTTTCCTAGTAAGTGTGCCTTACCCTGCTGTGTCTTTACACAGCAATGAAACCTAACAAAGACAGGCGTTGGTTCTAGGACCTGGTTTATTTCTATGATAGACTCTCCCAATCGTGCAATTTATTTCTGATGTGTTCTCAGTAGTGTTGTTCTGGTGACTTGCCTCTCCTTTATGTCTGTTATTGGGATTCTTTCTCAGGGTATATTCTTCTTAAAGGCCAAAGAAATGTGCATGCAGTCCTCTTAATCAGTTTACTTCTAATTGCCTAAGTTAATGCATTATAATGTACATGTATAAAATAAGTGAGAAAGCACCAAGGATTATGTGACTATATTGTCAAAGAAGTTTACATTTACAATGTGAGTCTTATACTTCTTTGTCACACATGTATGTGTTATTTTTAGGATGCAGTGACCTATGGCCAGTGTGGCACATCCACTTCAATGAGGAAGGTGGGCTTTGCTAAATCCTTCTCCGAAGTGTCTCTACACAAATGTGATGCTGGTCACCTACAGGAACCTCACTGCTACAGGTAAGACTGAATTTTCCTTCATATTTTAAAATAAGGGACCAAATATTTCTTGATTGTTGATACTGCTCTGTAATTTTGATTAAGAAAAAGGAAAATTGGGTGAGTGGGGCATGGTTCTAAGGTTAATTGAAGTTATTACTTAAATTTTGTACAGTTTGCAAGAGTCTATCATATATTTTCTGTTATTTTAGGCTACATTTGGGATAACCATCAACGAAGGATCATTGTCAAACTGATAGAAGACAGAGAGGTAAATTTTCACGTGCAAATTTATGCAAATTTGACTCTGAAGTTGTTTTAATATATCCTGGAAATTTTTTGAAGGTCACACTTAAAAAATTAAAAGATTAAGAAGAGCAACAGTGAAAATAAGGTGGCTTAAAGTACAGTGATGATTGTCATTTTCTCAGAGACACCTGTACCTCAGTGAAAGGTAGCTTGTCTGTGTTTGCAAGGCATTGGTGTAAAAGGCAGAAAATTATGTCTGAACAGATACCCACACCCTTGCAGATTCTAGTACCCGATATATATTTAGTGGATGTGCCAATCTGTTTATTTTCATACTGTTCAGTATTTTAATATTTAAATGTTATGCATGTTGCATAAGTGATAAGTATATGTGCGACCTTCTAACAAGAAGTCATAGTTAAGAAGGCATTACTTATCTATTTGTGACTTTGCTGGATATTGGAAGGTCATTTTATGAGTGTCAAGAGGGTTGTCTCTGTGTAGAAATTTATAAGGTTGGGACTAAAAGAAAGTCAAAGGGAGAATACTATATGGAAGCACAAATCTGTATTCTTAAGCATATCATAGCATATCATGGAAGAGTTAGGTAGTTGTAGCCCCATACAATGAATTCCAGCATTCATGAGTCAAGAGCAAGGTGGATCCCTTAAGTTTGTCATTACCCGGTCTACAAAGTGAGTGCCACAATAGCCGGGTTTACACAGAGATATTCTGTATTAGAAAATGTAGGGAAAAAAAGAGTTTAGGTTACTCTAAATACAAGCCATGTGAATTTAGAATGTGGAAAGAAACGATGTACCTCTCTGCTCTTATGACAGTGAGAAGAAATGAAAGGTATTTAGTAGTCCCCACTTTGAGGATATTTGTTGAATGTGAAACAACTTTCAAATTTATCACTATTCCTAAGTCATCTGAAGGATACCATCAACTTACATTGTAGTAAATCCATATGACCATTGGAATGTCTGAATGCTTCCATTTGTACTGGTACATTTAGCCAGTGTAGTATGATTTATATGAAGGAAAAACTGATAAATGGAATAAATATGGCAAAGCTCTGAGTTCTTTCAGTTTTTTAAATTATGTGGGAGATTTTATGTAAATAGATGCCATAATTGAAGGCCATGAAAGAAAGGCTCTTACTCTGAATCACAGGTATCTTCAATGAAAACAAAACAATACCACATGAGAGAGGCATTATGGATGTAAAACTCAAAGATCTGATTATTGTTTACAATGTGGGCCAAATTATAACTTTATTTTATACATGTATAACTTTCTTTAGTATCATGCATGTGGTAAAGTTTTACATATGCTAATTACCTTTGCAGAAATGAAAGAAGCCATAAGGGAGCGAATCCTGTGAATATACACAATGAATGTGTTACAGGCATCTTCAATGGCTTGAAAAAATTCATACTGGAGAGAAACCATATAGAAGTCTACAGTATGGTGAAGTCTTTGCATGTCACCATTTTCTTCTCAGTGAAAGAGCACACATGATAAAAAACATCTATGAATGTAGTCAATGTGGTAAAATGTTTGTAAGACACACTAGCTTAAAAGACATATTAGAACACATACTGGAGGGAAAACACAAGACTATAATCAATGTGGTAAATGTTTTTCACAATACAGTCATGGGGTATGTTATAAAAGAACACATATTAGAGAGAAACCCTATGTCTGTAACCAATATGGTAGGGCATTTTCACAAGTCAGTAAGCTACAATCTCATCATAGAACACATACTGGAGAGAAACTCTATGAATGTATTCAATGTGGTAAAGCATTTGCAAGTAATGGTCATCTTAAAAGTCATATAAGAACACATACTGGAGAGAAACCCTATGTGTGTAATCAATGTGGTAGAGCGTTTTCACATGCCAGTAATCTCCAGTCTCATCATAGAACACATACTGGAGAGAAACCCTATGAATGTAGTCAATGTGATAAATCATTTGCAAGTAATGGTCATCTTAAAAGACATATAAGAACACATACTGGAGAGAAACCCTATGTGTGTAATCAATGTGGTAGAGCGTTTTCACATGCCAGGAATCTCCAGTCTCATCATAGAACACATACTGTAGAGAAACCCTATGGATGTAGTCAATGTGATAAATCATTTGCAAGTAATGGTCATCTTAAAAGACATATAAGAACACATACAGGAGAGAAACCCTATGTATGTAATCAATGTGGTAAGGCATTTTCACATGACGGCCTCTCCTCTCTCATCATAAAACATATACTGGAGATAAACCCTATGGATATAATCAATGTTGTAAAGCATTTGCAAGTAATGGTCATCTTAAAAGACATTTAAGAACACATACTGGAGAGAAACCCTATGTGTGTAATCAATGTGGTAGAGCGTTTTCATGTGCAGTAATCTCAGTCTCATCATAGAACACATACTGGAGAGAAACCTTATGGATGTATTCAATGTGGTAAAGCTTTTTCACAACACAGCCATCTGGTACGTCATAAACGAACACATACTGGAGAGATACCCTAAGAATGTAGTCAATGTAGTAAATCTTTCACAACATATGATATGTTTAAAAGTCATATAAGAACACATACTGGAGAGAAACCTTATGGATGCCATGAATATGATACAGCCTTTGCACATCCCAGCATTCTCTTAAGTCATAAAAGAATGTATACTTGAAAGATTCTGAATGTATCCCATGGGTAAAGCCTCTCTGTGTATCATTAGTCTTTATAATCACACACACAAAAATTATAGTGCATAGAACCCCTATAATGTAACCATTGTAGTAATGCTGTGCACTTTGCTTATCCCAATAATTTTTGTGAGCCTAGGAAAACCCTTATAGAAAGGAATCTTCCTAGAAAGGATGTGGTATGATCTTCATTCAACACACTCGAGTTATGTAGTTTGCTGGAGAAAAATATCTGACAATTGTGAACAATCAGTTCAATCACTACAATGTCTCTGTTTTGTTCTCACTTGCAAACTCATGTGGAAAAAAGTCCCGGGAGATTTACTGGTAAGGGAACCATGTTTCATGGTAACCCTTGTCTTTTTTACATAGAAACCTCATTCAGATGGATTGTTATCTCTAAGCCCAATCCTAAATGCTTACTTTCTTTTACATGAAGCAATTCATGTTGCAGGAAAACCGAAGACCTTTAGAACCCTCAACACAATGGTTACAGGATTGAGTACTCATTTAGAGAAAAATATTCAAATACGGAATTCTATTTATAGATTTGATTTTATTTTAATTATATTATTTCAGTGTGTGAGTTTGTGATCGTTCATGGTTTCTCACAAGAAGATTACACCCTTGAATATTCCTGTAGGAGGAACTACAGTATGTTCTCAGAAAACTGACATAGGTCATGGCAATTAACTTGCCATAAATTTGTTCATTCACATTTCTAAACATGTACATATTTTAAATCCTGTTTTGTCATCTTGAAAATAGGTAATAGAGAAGAATTCATTGAAGAGGAAACCCACATTATATAAACAATTTTGTGAACATGTTAGACATCATACTTGACTTTAATCTTAATAAATAAAATTTATTCATGTGGATGTGGTCCATTAGTAAGTTCACTAGCCCCAAGAAAAATGATAAATGAGTTATTATTGGGCAACAACTTACACAGATGATAATAAATAACTACAGAGGGTACCAGCTAAGAAGGATGCATTCCCTGCCGTTCTGATTTGATCTGCAACATGGGAGAGGGGCGTGAGCGACAGAAAGATGAAAGGGAGTGAGAAATAGATGGAGGGGAGTAGAGAGTTACAGACAGATTGTGAAAGGGAGGTCCACCCCAGGGTTCTCCATCTTCTGTTCATATACACAGAACAAAGGCACTACATAAGAAATAACTTCATGAGATGATCTGAGCAGAAAGCCTGGATGCACAAGAACACCCTCCCCTCTAAATGACCGGTCTACTAGGGTTCTGATTGATTCTTATAGCCTAAGTGACAGGACCAGGCAAGCAGAAGATACACAGCTGCAGAAGTGGGATTTATAACAAGAGCAGCCAAATAAACCCACCATTTGTATACACATAGAAGCCCACAGGGCTTCCACTTAAACCACCCTGAGACCCTGGTGTGGGGTCATTGGTCTGTGCCCGGCTTCTTTTTGCTGGCAAGGGACAATGTGGGGTGCAGTTTTCAGGTGTTGGTAGACTCAGCAGGAGATGTGTTTTGAGAATTTTTCTTAGCTGCAAGTCTGAGACCTTAGGCATCTGTTCCTTGAGTAGGGAGATAAGGAGGGTTGGGTGAAGTTTCAGCCATAACAGTGAGTTGCAGGTAGCACCATTCTGATCCCCAACCTCAGTGTACCTAATTCAAACCCTCATCTGAACTCACCTCAGTTCAGACTCTGCCCTTAAAAAGCTGCCATAGAGTTTGGACCGGGATATGGAGCAGATGCAAAGGCATCCACTTTTAGATCCAGCACCTGATCCCTTTGTTTTCTATTCTCCAGGGAAACCCAGGACAGTTATGCTCTGATTAAGTATGGATTCATTATTTCAGTATTATTGAAGCATTGCATCAGAAACTCTGGGTTTCAGTTTTCCTTTCCACTCACCAGGATTTTTAAGTTCTCAGGGGGTCTTTGCTCTCTTATGCTCCTGCCCACACGGCAGGATCAATGCAGAATTCATGTTGCTCCCTGGATTCTTTGACCACACATTTCACTCCATTCAAATAGTCCAGCCCCTCCAGATGTGACAGAGTGTTTCCATTGTGTTGTACTTTCCAATTGATTTTCTCACTTCTTTCAATTAGTCACTCAATCTCTCCTGCACTAAAAAAGCTTACACCTTTGGAGGTGCCTACCTGCCTCCAATTCCTTTCCACCACTACTCTCTGGAATATACTCCCAGACACTTCTATGAAGCTCTTTGTCTCTGTCCTCCTTAATGTAGGAATGAGCTGCTGAGTCAGATGATTGGTTTCTGCTTGCATCTCTCTCACTGTTAGCACAAGGAGACCCAGAAGATGGAATGAGCTCATGACACAGCAGTTGCTGCTGGCAGTTTAGCAATTAAGTTCATACCTACTTTGCAGCCACTCTGGTGTTTGATTTGGTGTCATTACTTATTGGAAAAATCAATAGCTAGGTTTGTTTTCTAGATGCAACAGCTTGTTAGCCTCTAATCAACCTATAAGTCTCAGGCATTATGGTACCCTGACTCTCTTACATGGGAGAATGCACTGAAGAATTTTCTCTGCTCTGCCTAGAGTTACTTGAATACTAGTGTGCACACAGGAGCAGAAGTCCCATTTAAAAAGCAGACCTTGCCCACTTACACTACCTCCCTCTTCTCTCTTTCAGGCTCTGTGTTCTCTTGCTGCTATTTCTGCTCTCTCTCCTCTCTTCTCTTTCTGCTCCTTTCTCACTATTCTCTCCTGTCACCTCTCTGTGTGCCTGTTTCTCTTTATATATATATATATATACATATATATATATATATATATATATATATATATATATATATATATTCTTTTCAATTCCCTGTCTTTTTCCCCTTTTGTAATAAAATTCTCACTCAAGTTCTGGCTGCCTGGCATGTTTATACCACACCTTGGTCACCTGCTCTTTCCATGGAATCTGCAATAGCCTTCCATGCAGGACCAACATTTAGGTTTATCTTAATATTGAAGCAAGAGGACATTGTCATGAGATATCCACCCTACCAGTACCCAAAGATAACTGAGTAGACATCACTGAATTTACATAATGGTGGTTCAGCTGTAAAGTGGGTCAACATATTTCTCCATTATATCTGTCTTTGTCAAAAGTCAATTGTTAGTAGAGGGAGGATGTGGGGATTCAACTCTGTTCCTGACTGATATCCCAAGTGCTGACCTGCATTTTAAATTTTCTTTTACTTCTTGTGTTGATGCCATGGCTGGGCTGGATCTCCTGGTATAAATTAGCCTACTGACATGTCTTAATCTCTGTGGAACCTGGGATTGCTGGATCATGGTTAGAGGTACCCCACTACCCAGTTGTAAACTGAACTTATAGGCAAAGGGTGCCACTTGTCATATACATGTCAGGGTTAGGGTTTCATTTTTTTATTCAATGTTTTAGAGGATGTCTCTAAATTTGAGTGTGTATATATGTTACATATGCTTTTGTTATTGTTTAAAGATGACATTGCAGCTTTATTTTTCAGTCAGAAAATACTCTCCGATTTGAAATATTTTTATGTTTTCAAAGTATGTATGTTACAGCTTGCTAAGCTATAGTGATTAAATATAGGTATCAAAATGATAAGTTTATGCTTTGTTCTTTTGTTGTTGTTGATGATGTTTTTTGCAATGTTTGTGCCTGTCTGTATGTTTTCCTTCCATAAACAACATTTCTTATAGTGAACACTCATCTTGCTCTCTCTTTCCAGAAAAGAGGAACTTGCAGTCCTGATAATCCAGCTTCTACCTCCTAAGTGCTGGGGGGACAAGTGTGTTTCACTTAGTCTCTCGATCTCATCATGTTTTTTAAGTTTTTTTTTTTTTTTTTTAGAGTCTTTCTATTTTGCTTAGACTTGCCTCAAATTCTGGCTGTATTCCGTTATTAGCCATCTGAGTTTGCAGTTACAGGCAGTTTGAGCTTGAGCTACGAGAATCCATGGATGGCGACATTTTTAAACAAAACATCACAGAGAAGTGTGGCAGTGACCTACAGTCTAGACAAAGCTGCTTAACCAATGTCCTCTGGAACTTTACTAAAGTTACTTAATTTGTGGATTTCTTTTTAATCAACAGGAAAATGAATGAACATAAAAAGAATTTAGTAGCCAGGCATTGCTAGCATTTGCATTCAATCCCAGAACTTGGGAGACAGAGGCCATTGGATCTTTGTTAGTTTGAGGGAAGCCTGATCTATAAACAAAATTTTTGAACAGTTTACAAAGCTAAAAGGAAACCCTGTGTCGAAAAACAATAACAACACAAAACAAAAATTCATCTAATAAGTAGTTGTTCAAGACTTTAAATGAAGCACTCCTGTTACAGAGGGGGTTGGATCTCTGAGTTTACGAACAGCAAGGGCTACAAAGAGAAAACGTGTGTGTGTGTGTGTGTGTGTGTGTGTGTGTGTGTTTAATACTTTAAATTATGTATACATATGTAAAAACATATGCAAGTACCCATGGAGATCAGGAGAAACCATCTACTCTTCAAGCTACATTTACAGGTGTTTTAGAGACACATGGGTTGGGGACTACAAGTAGAAATCCAGTCCTCTGGAATAGGAAGGAGTCCTCTTAACCTAAACTATTATGCTAGCCCAACAAAGTCACTACTTACAGTAATTCTGCAGATTATTATTATTTTTAATTGTTCTTGTCATACTTTGCTGAAGTTTTAATGAAAGAAACTGGATCCAAAAACTCAACCAACCTCCAGGAGTTTATTGGGATGGAGAGTGAAGGAAGGAATAATTGTTAAACAATTGGGTGCAGAAATAGAGAGAGAAAACTGGCAGAAGGTGCTTGATTATAAAGAGGAAGGGAGCAGTTTAGAACCAGGCTCTGCAGTTGGGGCCATTGAAACTGGAGTTATGGGGGGTTCCATTGGCCCAGGTCCTCATGGACTTTGCATGCATGAACTTTATGCAGTCACTTAATGAATGCATGGATTAGCCATCCAAACTTTGAGAACCTTTGAGATGTCAGTGTAAAGTGGTCAGCTCTGAATGACATATCCAGGAGGGAAGCGAAGGTCACCTGTGGCAAGCAGAGAAGATCGACTCCAGTGCATGGAAGGAACCTGAGCATTAGAGTGCCACGTGACCTGAAAAAGTTCCCTAAGAAGAAAACACAGGCCGTGGAGAGGGCTTGTGTGGGATGATAGTCAGGTGCTGAAGAGAAACCACCAGGGAAGGAAGAAGAGTTTTTGGGAGCAGGAAGAGGGCCAAGTTGCCCACAACCCCTCGGGAGGTAGAACCCAATAATACAATTATTATTTTATTTCCTTTGTTAATTACAAAACATTGAAATCATAAAAAGTTACAAGGGACACTAGCTGTATGTGGAGTGACACAGGCCTTTTCATTCCAGCAACCAGGAGGCAGAGGGGAATCTTTCTATTTGAGGCTAGTTATGATTTCCAGGACAGCCTGGGATTCACAGATAACCCAAGTCTGGAAAAGCAAACAAAAGACCCCTGCAGCAAATACATTTTCATTTATCCCTCAAAATGATAAAAAAAAAAAATACCCCATGTGCCCTAATTGTCTTCCTACACTTCAAGACTTGCCCTAAGGGAATTCTTTTACAATTTTTCCCAGGGGAAAACTTGTTTGCAATATGTCTTTCATGTACAACAATTTGGGGATGGGCTTTTCTCTTTTCTGACTGGTGATTTCTTTTCTCCAACAAGGAATATTTGTGGTGCACAGTGTTATTAAACTTTAATAAACAGCACTCAAGGTTTTTTCAGCTTGTTGGGTGTATTCACACCCTCAGAGGCCGTGTTTGTGTGTGTGTGAGTGTGTTTGTATATTTGTTTTTGTGTTTATTTGTAGACCAGAAGACAACTTTTGGAGCCTATTATTTCCACCATAAATCTCAGACATTTAATTCAGGTCCTCTAGACTGGCTCTGAAAATAATTTTATCCCCATTACCCTTTCAAACCTTGCCTTATTGTATCTTGATACTTTGTTGAGTTCATTATTTAATAAATTTTTAATGCAAATATTTGCTTTCCTTATGTGAATTTTGCATACAATGCATGTGACTGCTTGCAGCAGCCATAAAAGTTCACTGGATTACATGCAAATGGAGTTATACAAGTTTATAAGCCACTATGCATGGATACTGGGAAGTGAACACACATATTTGACAATAGCAGTAAATACATTTTGCCTCTGATCTAGCTCTACTGCTCCTAATTTAAATTTTTAATTGAAAGATATTTTCTTGTGTAGTTTAATTACATGTGTAGTTTTTTTTTTTTTTTGTGATCAAGCACATGCCTGTAAACATGTGCTATCATAGAGATTTTAAAAAGGAAACACTGAGGAGTTGGTACTAGCTACTTGGGACAGTGGAATTTAATTCAGCTTGTTCAATTTAGTATAAAGTGCCACTTCCCAATGATATACCTCAGTAACTATTAATTTTAAATTTTAGTTTTAGTTTAAATACAGAATATTGTGTTGCATCGTGGAATCTTTATATACTTGTGATTATATGCTTTCCTTATTTGTCTTCTTCCCACACAACTCTCCCATTCGACCCTCCCCATCTCTAGCTGATTACAATTCTTGTAGCATTTAGTTCTAAAATGTATTTACTACTCTTTACAAGAAAGCTTCTTGAGTGTTTTTCGTATCTACCAATATTGGGTTCAAACAAATATTAATTAAAAGAAATTGGGAAGAACAATTCATATTCAAAGGAAAACACAAATATGACATATTAATTCTTAATATTGATGTTCCAAACACATGATCAGGAAATGTACCCAAGAGGAATAGACAGGAAGATACTATTGAATCATGGTTCAAATTAACAAACTAGAAATAAAGTAAAAAAATTATTGAATGAAAAATATATTTGATTTTTGTGAGAAAATGAACCATACAGACAAAACATTATCAAAACTAAGGAACAGACAGGATATAACAATTAATAAAATCAGAATTTAAAAGGAGACATGAGACACCTTTTGGAAGTGGATGATGTTACATCAACTCATTATTTGATTATTTAGTTATAGAAAACAATGATTATATCATTCATGACACCTGGAATTTAGTGCCACGTATTGGGGTCAAGTACGACACATCATCTAATTACATAAATTATTGAAATTGACAATTCATAATAATACCCAAACTAAGGTAAATATTTGTATAATTATGTAAACCAATAATCCTCCATTCCATGAAGAGACCTGTAAAGATCCCTCTTGTGGAGATAATGTGCAATATCATCACATTTTGTGATTAATTGTTTAAATTGATGATGATGACATCTTTCATGAATGGAGTCTGGCCATGCTCCACTGCAAGTTAAATGCTACATAGCCTCTTTATTGTGACAGGTATCTATTACTGACTTATTTAATTTTTTAAATGATTTAAACGACAGACAATGATATCATTGATCCCGATTAGGATGCAAATATCTGTCAGGGACAAGGCTTAGAAGTTTGCTGATATGGACACAGCAGTTGCTGAATGACCTATGCATCACCCAGAATAATAGGGATCCTGGATGATTGAGTCCAGAATATTCCAGGGTGACCTCCAAGAAGTATAAGGACTTCACCAAGGCAGGCATGGTGGTCTGGGTGTTTGACTCTCTGCTCTTCCTCCACATCTTCACATTGGTTGTGATCTATGATAAGAAGAAGTAGTGGCACAAGGAGGTCGGCACCATCAGTGAGAACTCGCCAAAGAATGATAATGCAGAACATGAAAGAAATGCTCTCTCTCAGCTCTGCTGGTGATGCCTCTGCTGCAGACATCTTGTCAGATGATAGCAACATTTTAGCTACTACTGCTACACCAGGTATGGGCATATCAGCACAGGTCCTGCTGCACCACAACAGAGATTAATGTGCTGGTGATGATGTTAATCAGGCAAGACAGTATGATTATCTGATTTTTAACTTATGGAATTTTAAAAATCCGTGATGACAGCATAATTTATCATGTCTGCCATGTCTGCCCATGAATTGATGATACAAAAGTGTTCAACTACTTTTATATTTAAAGATGTAACTATTAAATTATTTCATTATAAAATCTGTGAAACATGAAATTTGGTGCCGACGTGTTTCATTCAACTGTGACAGAAGATCTATCTATCTGATTATTTTATTACTCAAATCTGTCTTTTTCTACTCCAGGAAGAGTGGAGTCTGGATCCAACTTGATGGTGTTAATTGTTTCTTGTGATTTCATTATTTATTTATTTAAATTAATATTGATATCATTTTGTTATCTCTCTATGGGTGAATTATGAGAAATTATCTCATTAATCATTCATTTTTTGGTTCAAATATATGATTAAAAAACTCAATGATGTCTTCAGTTTTGAGCAATCTTGTAGGATTCAGGTATAAAACATCATCAACTTCTTTCATTATTATTCACTGAATTATGAAAATATATCCTTATTTATTCAGTGATCACTGGAGTTTTGAGCCTCCTTTTAGGAGTCAATCATGCCATACCATCACATCATCTAATACTACACTTATTTATTTAACTGTAAAATTAGGAAATTAAATAACAATTCATCCTTTAAGACATATTTAAAATAAGGATGATGTTATGGACCATAAGTCCATTTGGATTCAGATTTTGGGAGTTAATGATGTAACATCATCACAGTACCTGATTAGCTATTTAATAGATCATTGCATCAGCCATAGATTTATGACTTTGTTGCAATCTTGTCAGAGTTAATATAAAATGCCAACTAGTTAATTATCAATTTAATTTTTTTAAATAAATCATTATTCCAGGAAGAGATCAGTCTGACTTCTCCATGTGGGACTTAAGTATGTACCACCATGTCATTATTCATTTATTTTAATTATATATTAATTGTTTAAATTAAAGAGGGTGTTGTCCTTCATGACTGGAGTCTGGCAATTCCTACCTTGGAGATAATCATGTGGCATTATTTAATTATCTAATTATTACTTCCTTGAAAAATCACTGGAGTTTGGCATTCATCACAGGAGGAATCCATCAACACAACGTCTCAGTTCTGAACATCTATGCCCCCTAACACAAAGTCACCCATATATGTAAAAGAAACACTACTAAAATTCAAAGCTCATATAAAACCTCACACACTTATAGTGCCAGACTTCAATACACCACTCTCAACACTAGACAGGACCACAAATCATAAACTCAACAAAGGAACAAAAGAACTAACATAATATATGTCTCAACTGGGGTTAACAGACATCTATAGAACATTCCATCCAAACACAAAAGAATATACCTTCTTCTCTGCTCCATATGGAACCTTCTCTAAAATCAACCACATACTATGTGTCATAACAATCCTCAACAGATACAAGAGAATAGGAATACCCTGTATCTTCTTGGACCACCATGCTTTAAAATTGGAATTCAACAACAACACAAATAGAAGAAAACCTGCAAACTCATGGAAACTGAACAATGTGCAATTGCACCACTCCTGGGTGAAAGAAGAAATAAAGAAAGAAATTAAGGACTTTCTAATATTCAATGAGAATGAAGACACAATATACCTGAACTTATGGGACACCTTGAAAGCAGTGCTACGAGGGAAGTTCATTGCATTAAGTGCCCATGTGAAGAAAACAGAGGATAGTCACATAAGAAAATAAACATCTCAATTGAAAGCCTTAGAACAGAGAGAAGCAAATTCACCCCGGAGGAGTAGACACCAGGAAATAATCAACTTGAGGGCTGAAATCAACAAAATAGAAACCAGGAAAACATTACAAAAAAATCAATGCAACAAAGAGTTGGTTTTTTGAGAAAATCAACAAGATAGACAAACCTTTATCCACATTAATGAAAAAGTGGAGAGAGCACATGCAAATTACCAAAATCAGAAATGAAAAGGGGAAGATAAAAGAGACACAGAGGAAATCCAGATAATTTTCAGGTCATACTTTGAAAATCTGTATTCCACAAAAATTAAAAATTCAAAGGAAATGAACAAATTTTTGGATAACTATCACTTACCAAAATTAAATCAAGAAGATACTAACAACTTAAATAGACCTATAACCCGCAATGAAATAGAAGCAGTTATCGAAAGCCTTCCAACAAAAAAAAAAAAAAAAAAAAAACAATGCAGGGCCACATGGATTCACTGCAGAATTCTACCAGACATTCAAGGAAGAACTAAAACCAATACTCCTCAAACTGTTCCACAAAATAGAAACAGAAGGTTCACTGCAAAACTCTTTTTTGTGGCCACAATAACACTTTGGTACCCAAGCCTCAAAAAGACACAACTAAGAAAGATAACTACAGACCAATAACACTGATGAACAGCAATGCAAAAATACTCAATAAAATGCTGGCAAACCAAATTCAAGAATACATCTGAGAAATCATCCACCATGATCAAGTAGGCTTCATCCCTGGAGTGCAAGGATGGTTTAACATACAAAAATCTATCAACATGATCCACCATATAAACAAACAGAAAAAGAAAAAACCATATCAATATCTCCCTAGATGCTGAAAAAGCCTTCGACAAGATTCAACAACCTTTCATGATAAAGGTCTTAGAGAGGTCAGGGATAACAGGAACATACCTAAACATAATAAGAGCAATATACAGCAAACCAACTGCAAACATCAAACTTAATGGAAAGAAACTTAAGCCAATTCCTCTAAAATCAGGAACAAGTCAAGGCAGCCCTCTCTCTCCATATGACTTCAATTTAGTACTAGAAGTTTTAGCTAATGCTATAAGATAACAAAAGGATATCAATGGGATCCAAATTTGAAAGGAAGGAATCAAACTGCCTCTATTTGCAGAGGACATGATAGTTTACATAAATGACCCAATAAACTCTACCATGGAACTCCTACAGCTGATAAACACCTTCAGCAAACTAGCATACATAATACAAGATAAACTCAAAAAAAAAAAATCAATAGCCCTATTTTTTTCAGACAACAAAGAGAAAGAGAAAGAAATCAGAGAAACCTCACCATTTAAAATAGCCACAAGTAGCATAAAGTTTCTTGGTTTAACATTTACCAAACAAGTAAAAGACCTATATAACAGGAACTTTATGGCTCTAAAGAAAGAAATTAAAAAAGATACCAGAAAATGGAAAGATCTCCCATGCTCTTGGATAGGTAGGATAAACAGTAAAAATGGCAATGTTGCCAAAAGCAATCTACAGATTCAATGGAATCACCATTAAAATCCCACCACAATTCTTCACCGACCTTGAAAGGATAATAATCAACATAATATGGAAAAACAAAAAACCCAGGATAGCCAAAACAACCCTTTACAATAAAAGAATGTCAGGAGGCATCACCATTCCTGACTTTAAGCTGTACTACAGAGCTATAGTTCTGAAAACAGCATGTTATTGGCCTAAAAATAGAAAGGTAGACCAATGGAATCGAATTGTAAATCATGATATTAACCCACATACCTATGAACACCAGATTTTCGACAAAACAGCTAAAATTATACAATGGGATGAAGACAGCATCTTCAACAAATGGTGCTACCACAATTGGATGAGGGTGTATAGAAGACTGCAGATAGACCCATGTCTGTCGCCATGCAAAAAAAAATAAATCCAAAAGGGTCAAAGACCTCAACATCAATCCAGCCACATTGAACCTCTTAGAATAGAAAGTAGGAGGTACCCTTGAACAAATTGGTATAGGAGACCACTTCCTGAATATAACTCCAGGGGCAGAGACACTGGGAGAAACAAATAATAAATGGGACCTCTTCAAACTTAGAAGCTTCTGTAAGGCAAAGTACACAGTGGACAAGACCAAATGGTAGCCCAAGGACTGGGAAAAGATTTTCATCAATCCTACATCTGACAAAGGTCTGATCTCCAAAATATACAAAGAACTCAAGATACTCGTCAACACAAAACCAAAGAACCCTATTAAAAATGGGGTACAGAACTGAAGAAAGAATTCTCAGTACAGGAAATCAAGAAGGCTGAAAGACAATTAAGAAAATGCTCCACATCCTTAGCTATCGGGGAAATGCAAATCAAAACAACTTTGAGATACCATCTTACTCCTGCCAGAATGGCTAAAATTAGAAACACCAATGATGACTCATGTTGGAGAGGTTGTGGAGAAAGGGGAACACTCCTCCACTCCCTGGTGGGGAGTGCAAACTCATACAGCCATTTTGGAGATCAGCATGGCAGTTCCTCAGGAAAATGGGAATTAGTTTGCCACAGGACCCGGCATTGCCCCTCTTAGGCATATACCTAAAGGGTTCACATCCATGCAACAAAGCCATCTGTTCAACTATGTTCATAGCAGCACTATTGGTAATAGCAAGAACCTAGATGCATGTCAATTGAAAAATGGATAATGAAGATGTGGCACATCTACACAATGGAATACTCCTCTGCAGAAAAAAAAAATGGTATCTTGAAATTCTCAGGCAAGTAGATGGCACTTGAAGAAACCATCCTGAATGAGGTAACCCAATCACAATAAGAGGAACACAGTATGTACTCACTGATATATGGAATTTAGACTTAGATCAAAGCATCACCAGGCTATAATTCACACCACCAGAGGAACTAGGATACAAGGTGTTTTCTAAGAGTTTCATATAAAAGTCCGTCACAGAACTACGAAGGGACAAGTCTCCCAGAGCTCTGGGGAATTGGGGGGGGGTGGTAGCAAATGTAGAAAGAAGAAGAATACGAGTGGGAGGAAAGGAAAACATGTCCAACCAGGAAGATTGAGCCTGGTTAGTAATAGAAGACAGGAAAGAGAGAGAGAGAGAGAGAACATAAAAGAGGGAGCCAATATTGGTTTAAAGATAAATTTGAACACAAAGAAAAGAATGGTCTAGAGAACTACAATACTGCTGCCATCTAACAATTTGAGCTTCCATGGAAAGGCTACCATAAATGCCCTTTCCAAAGAGTGAGATCAACAACTAACTTATCCATTGAGCTCTCAACTAATGCCTGTTGGAAACAGAAGCAAATACCCATACATAAACACTGAGTCGAAGTTGAACCCCAATGCAGATGGAGTGGACAAGACCAGGTGGCAGAAACACATAGAGACAGCTTACCTGAAACAAGGAGGAGCTAATGGGCCACCAGACTGATAGCTAGGAAGCCAGCACGGGACTGATTCAGGCCCCCCCTGAATATGGGTCTCAGCCAGAAGACTGAGCAGTGTAAGGGACCTCAGAATGTGGAGCCAGCATGTATCTCTGGTGCACAAAAGGACTTTGCGAACACATCCTCTATGGTGGGATACCTGCCTAAATCTAAAGACAGGTGAGAAGCCCTAGTCCCTACTTCACATGACCTGTCAGATCTACATGACCCGTACTGGATGGCATTCCCCTACATATGGAATTGGGGTGGGGGGGGATGGGAGGGGAATGTGGTTAAAGTGCATGTGAGAGGGCAGAGAGGGTAAATGGAAGGGAATGAGGAAGGGAGGAAGGGAGGGAGGGATGGAAAGGGAACTGGGATCGACACGAAAAATAATAAATTAAATTAAAAAAATGCTTTGACTGCAAAATTTAAGTTGAAGGACAAGTTACTGGGGAAAGGATTTCTATTTTTGATTCCACAGAAAATGAAAAGCTGTGGATTCTTTCCAGACTACTGTGGTTTGATCAAGCCAGACTGAAACAGAGCACCAGGTGATCCTTCATTCGAAACAGCTGGACATGGCAGCCTCACAGACTACAGCCAGGATTTCTGCATCTTCTTAGAATCCCCCATGACAGCGCCTCTTACCAGTAGGAAGTAGTTTGGAAAGAACGATGCCCAAATTCCCAAATAATGTCTATAATTGTTTGATTTCATTGTTTGGAGAGCAACAGACTTCAACTAATGCCACCTGAATCAACATAAGAGCTTTCCTTATAAACATTCCTCTAACAGGATGAAAATGCATCTGTTGTAGCATTAATATGACTACCATGGAGATCACTTCACCGACAGAGGAGATCTACAAAAACAAATACATCTAACATAACATGTATCCATCTTGGAAAATACACAGGAGCCAACCTATATATATTTTGCATTTCATATATTCTATCCTTCTTAAATGTATTTTAAGTTAAATCTCCATTTTAGATATTGAACAATTTCAGTAGAGACTGGACACTCCATGTCTAGCTCCTAAGGAAGATGGGAGGATTACACAGCAAATGCTTTCCCAGTACTGTTTCTTAAGGACATCAGATACCTGAAACTGAGGGACCTGCTTCACATTTAGGATCCTGAGTTGAAGTTGTTGGGAAATGTAGAAGGTAGAAAATATAAAAAAAAAAAAAAAAAAAGAAAAAAGAAAAGAAAAGAAAACAGAAAAAAAAGAAAATGCTGGAATGGGGAGAAGTTTCCCGAATGCCAAGTAAGGTTCTTAAGGAGAATAGTCTCTTGTACACTCCTTCCAGGCATGAAAGGGAAGCAAAGGAGAGACTTCTGTATAGTCAGTAGAAACTTATTCAATGGGACAAACTCAGGAGAACCCCAGTAAAACACCCTAGTCTGATATTTGTGTACTGTCCTTTAAGGAAGGGCAATTTGGAAAACCACAGCATGGTGAGTGAAAGTCTGCTGTCCTCAGATGGGTAATTGCAGATGATGACGTATTGGATCCAGTGTGGAGGGTATTCCCTGGATTTTGGTAGGAAACTCGAGCCAGACTACCTTTCCCCTGAGTTGTCATACAGTCCATAAAATTCCCAGAAGTGAGACACAGGCCTCTAAATATCTGTTCTGTGGGCTGTATCAGCTATGAGCACTGGAAGCAGGAAGGTTTGTATAGAAACATCTGTTTAGTCAACTTCTACATACTTTTGGTGCACCCATTGAAAGCATGGCAACAAACTTCCAGAGGCCTTTTAGTTAAGTACCTTTTAGAAGTTCAGCACTTTGCATTCCACTGTCAGAGGTCCCGAAGACTTACCAGGCCTTCTAAATGAGATGCACTTTCAGGGGTTTTAGGTCAGTCATATTATGTTTTCCCAAATATCAGACTAGGGTGCATGAGCTCCAAATTGTTTTGCTTAGGTGATTCTGTGGGTATCTCGAACTTGGTCTTGACCCTGTACTTATCACTCCTCCCTCTCTGCAACTGGATTCCAGGAGTTCCACTTAGTGCTTAGCTGAGTATGTTTGCTTCTGTTTCTGTCACCTACTGGATGAAGGCTCTTGAATGTCCTATAAAGTAGATATCAATCTAATTATAGGGAAGGGCATTTAAGGTAGCCTCTCCACTATTGCTTATATTCTTATTTTGGGTCATCCTTGTAGATCTCTGAAAATTTTCCTAGTGCCAGATTTCTCTTACCACATATTATATCTCCATCTAATATGGTATTGCTTTTGTTGATCTCCTCTATTGTATCCAAAACTCAGTCTACTTGATGCCTCTTGTTCTTCTCTCCCATTCTCTTTGTCCTGACTCTCCCTCCCCTCACCCAATGCTCCCAATTTTCTCAGGAGAGACCTTTTCCCTTTCCACTACTCTGGGGACACAATGGCAGGCCATTCAAGGGTGAAGTCTGAAGTGAGGTGAATCCAGGGTAGCTCCCCCTTGACACCCTGAGTGCAGGGTTTGCAACAATGCTACCAAATACTGCCAGGACTTGAACCATCCTCTCTCCAACTGCAGCTTAATGTTAAGACGGAAAGTTTACACAACCTGCTTTGTCCATCTCTCAAGGAACAGATGCCAAGGTTCTACAGGATGGCGCCTAACAGAAATCTTGTAAACCACGCCTCTTGATAAAAGTGATCCCACCAACTCCTGAATCCTTCCTCTCTATATCATCCCTGGCAAGAAGGAAAAAGCCATACTTAAACCAATATCTGCATACCGAGGGAGCTGGGTTGTTGCATGGGAACCCTAATGGCTTCTTTGTCTATACAAAGTGTTTAGAATGTTTGGTAGTCCTGATCCAAACCTGCCCTCAAGTTCTGTGTCTTTTCTGCTCATTTAGTCCTGTAACACAGGTTTCGGTAGCCAATCAGAGCTTCAAGCATAGTCAACAATCATAGGGGAGGTTATATCCCCAGTCTTATATGCTGTGCCTTTGGTACAGAATATGAAACCCGAAGGTGGAGAAGCTTGGGTTGATATCTCTCTTGCTCCCATTATCTCTGTTTCCTCTCCCTCTCTCTCTCCTCATGCTGTCTTTCTTTCTCTCTGTGTCTTTGTCTGTCTCTCTGTCTCTCTCTATCTCTCTTTCTCTCTCTTGGGATGCAGATTACATCAGAAGGGCTGACCAGTTTATCACTTATCTTGGGTGTAGAGAACTTAGTAAGAACCATGCTCCACAAAAAAAGAAAAAAAAAATGGATTATTGAAATTAAAGAAAAGTATGATGGCTAAAATCTTCCCCAAATTGTTTGCATGATTTTGATTTCCTCTTTCATGAGCTCTTCCCTATCACTTCATATCAAGATGATAGAGAAAGAATAGAGACAGGGTTAGAGATATGGACGAGAAAAATTATGGAACGTTCATTGCCAGGACCTATGTCAGGGTTTTGACAAAATTATGTAGTTCCTGCTACAAGAATCTCTCAAGAGGCCAACATTCTTGGGAACAATTGTGAGCAAACACAAATCCATGCACTGACATTACATAATTAAAATTAAATCAAATCATTACCCAAACATATTTTCACATGTGAATATACAATATTGTGAGCACTCATTCCTGTAACCCAGGTACTTACATGTTTAAAGTCTTAATAGTTTCCTACAATATGAATTACTTTATGTAATATAAAGCAAATGTGAAGACTTGGATTTTGAGAAATTAATCTTCTCAATGAGGCTTTTTATATTGTTAAAATAATGAGTGAAAGGGCCCCCATTGCAGGGCCTCTGCTAAAGAGACCTCAGCTGGAGAGTGATAGGGCCCAGCTAGATCTGCCTATCAGTGCAGAACCATCTACAGTATCAGCCCAGTATTTGTCATCCATTGCCAGGCCTTGGCTAGAGTCCTCTAACGGATTTTCAGGCCCCTCCCTGAGAATTGCCTGTCTCCATGGGACCACTCTGGGTTCCTGCAGGGTGGATCCTTGACCCCCAATTGTAGGGCCTCTACCAAAGAGACCTCATCTATAGAGTGTCAAGCCCAGGCTAGATCTGCCTATCAGCTTAAGGTACATCCTGGGTCCCAGTATTCAATATCTTTCACATGCATTTCCAGTTTTCTCCTGGAATCCGAACTTATAGCCCCATTGCTGGGCCCTGCCTTTTGAGAGACCTCCTAGAGTGCTTGGACCATGCAGGTCTACAGACATCAAACTTCTGACCCACCAAAAACCACAGGAGAAGAAGCTATGGGAAGATGGCAATACAATAAAACACCTCACAACAGAACGACAAGAATAACAGCACCAGAATCTATGGAATCTACACCAAATAGATCGGTATCAACAAAGCAGATGAAGTAGAAAAGAACAAATTAAAAATTACTGCCATAAAAATTGATAGAGGCCCTCAAAGATGTGAGAAAATATCTTAATGAAATGGAAATAAAAATAAACAAACAATGGAAAAATGGAACAAATTTCTTGAACAAAGTACAGAAAGCCAGAAAAAAACAATTAAACAAGTGAAGGAAATGGATCAAGACTTTAAAACGGAAATGGAGACAATAAATAAAATGTAAACTAAAGAATGCTGGAAATAGAAAAACTGGGCAAATGATCAGAATCTACAGATGCAAACATAACCAATAGAATTCAAGAGATGGAAGAGAGAATCTCAGGCACCGAAGATAAAGTAGAGGAAATAGATTCATCGACCAAAGAAAATCATAAATCCAACAAATCATTAACACAAAACATCAAGGAAATGTGGAACACCGTGAAAAGGCCAATCCTAAGAATAATAGGCATAGAGGAAGGTGAGGAAGCCCAGCTCAAAGGTGCCAAAAACATATTCAACAAAATCATTGTGGAAAACTGTCCCAATCTGAAGAATGATATGCCCATGAAAGTACAATGAGTATACCAAACACCAAAAAAGACTCCTCATCATATAATAATCAAAACATCTAACATACAAATAAAGAGCAGTGGAGGAAAAATTCCAGGTAACATATAAAGGCAGACCTATCAAAAATACACCTGACTACTACATGGAAAGCCTCAAGGTGAGAAGGTCCTGGACAGATGTTGTACAAGTACAAAGAGTACACAGATGCCAGCCCAGGTTACTATACCCAACAAATCTCTCAATCACTATAGATGGAGAAAACAAGATGTTTAATTACAAAGCCTGATTTTCACAATACATATCTACAAATCCAGCCATACAGAAAAATTTGGAAGGAAAACTCTAACTCAAGGAAATTAACTATGCTCACAAAGATGTAGGCAACAGATAATCCACTTCTCCACAAGTCAAGGGTAAAGCAGGACTAAGAAATTCACAATACCCCTGCCAACAACAAATCTAAAACAAACAAGCATTTACAGTCCATGGTCCTTACTCTCACTCAAGATTAGTGGTGTTAACTTGCTTGTAAAAAGACACAGGCTAACAGAATGAATATGGAGACAGAATCCATCTCACTGCTGCATACAAGAAATACATCTAAGCTTCAAAGATAGACATTATCTCAGGCTACGAAAAGATCTTCCAATCAAATGGACCCAAGAAACAAGCTGGTGTGGCTATCCAAAAATCTAACAAGTTAGACTTACAACCAAATTAATCAAAAGAGATGAAAACAGTCATTCCGTATCCATCACAGGAGAAATAATCCCTCAATACAAAGTCTCAATTCTGAACAACTATGATCCAAATACAAAGGCAACCACATTAATAAAAGAAACACTACTAAAACTCAAACCTCACATAAGACCTCACGCACTTATATTGGGAGACTTCAACACACCACTGTCACCACTAGATAGGACCACCAGTCACAAACTTTACAAAGTAACAAAAGAATTAAAAGAAGTTTTGTCTAAATTGGGTTTAACAGACATCTACAAAACGTTCCAATCAAACACAAAAGAATATAACTTCTTCTCTGCTCCACATGAAACCCACTCTAAAATCGACCAAATATTAGGTAGCATAACAAACTCAACATATACAAGAGAAATGGAATAATCCTCTGTATCTTATATGACCAGCATGCTTTAAAATTGGAAAACAACAACACAAATTGCAGAATATCTACAAACTCTTGGAAACTGAACAATGTTCAATTGCACCATACCTGCATCAAAGAAGTAATAAAGAAATTAAGGACATCCAAAAATTAAAAAAGAATGAGGACACAACATACCTGAACTAATGGGATACCCTGAAAGCAGTGGTACCATAGAAATTCATTGCACTATGTGCCCCTATGAAAAAAACAGAGGATAGTCACAACAGAAAATTAATACCCCAAATGAAAGCATTAGGACAAAAAGAAGCAAACTCATCCTGGAGGAGTAGACACCAGAAAATAATAAATTTGAGGGCTGAAATCAATAAAACAGAAACAAGGGAAACAATGCAAAAAAATCAATATATCAAAGGGCTGATTTTACATAAAAATCAACAAGATAGATAAAACTTTATATAAACTAATGAAAAAGCACAGAGAGAATATGCCAATTCACAAAATCAAAAATGAAAATAGGGACATAACAATGGACACAGAGGAAATCCCGGAAATGTTCAGGTCATACTTTGACACACTGTGACCTTTGTATTTACAACAAATGTATGGTGATCAAGAACGTATACAATATTTGGGAAGGGATAAAGGGTAGATGCAGAGACAAAGGCAAAAACAAAAGCTGGAATATATAATCAACTTTTTATCAAGACACTAGAGGAAACTCAGCCAGGAAAACTGAGATCTTGACCAATGTTAACCAGCTACCCATCATGCTAACTGTTTAGATCCTAAACAAAAAGAATTCACAACTCCCACAAAATTAATTCAGAAAAATGCTGGCTTTCTTTTGATTCTGACCCTCCAGGTACTGATATTTTTCCCCAAAGAAATGACTCATGGTTTAGATCTCTCTCTAAAAATGGGGGTAATATCTTTCTATGCTTCTGCAAACTCTCACGGCTCTTTGTGGTTTAAGGGAAAACAAGCCCCATGATACCCACACAAAAATTAATACAGAAGAATGATTTAATTTCTGCTTCCGACCGCATGTATAATGCCACGGCATGTGGAAACTGCCCTGTCATCGCACTAAACACCATGCACCCTTGAGAAAACAGCAGATAAGAAATTCCTTTTTTCCCAGGAACTCAACTTTCCTGAAACATTCTCTGGTAGGTATTGAGTGTGGAAAGTTATAAGAGCTGTGATCATGTATTGCTAAAAGAAGATTCCAATGAACTATTCCCACTCTACTTCCAAGAAAGAGATCTCCCACAAATTTTATAAAGAAAACACTTAATTGGATTGGCTCACAGTGTCACAAATTGAGTCCATTTTAATCATAGAAGGGAGCATGATTTGAAGAACAATATGTTGCTAGCTACATCTTGATATGCAGACCTCAGTAAGACATCTTATATACTTGCCCATATCCAAAGCATAGGAAACCACAAATCCCATGACCAGTGATAGTCTTCTTCTCAAAATGACAAAGTCACTGCAACAAAGCTTCCTTCTACTACTGCCATTCCCTATGAGATTACAGGTGCAATCACATTCAAACCATCACAAGGCACCAATCACAGCCATTTTTTATGATGGATACAGCAACTGATATCCACCCTGTTGCTCCTTGCACTGCATGCAATAAACTATTCTTTCTATGATGGTCTGAAGGCAGCATCCATGCTCCACATGCAAATCTTTTTGCTGTAAGTGCAATGGACAGTCAACTTCATGACACATATTGACAATTTTAAAACACTGGGGTCATATTTTTTTATCTTGTTGTCACTGAGATCATTTGTGATGAAGAGGTGGATTATATTTTAAAACAATGTGCAGTGTTACAGATTAATGAGTTCTGTTTATTAAATATCTCCTTAAAAGTAATTGATATTCTCAAATTAGGTGTTTAAGATGCTTGGTCCAAAAAAAATCCTTCTACCTTCTGAGGGTATACAGTCGCTTAATTTAATGAGGTGCATTTAAGATGAAAGAATACATTGCCCTGGAAAGCAACATACTGGGATCAAAGCAACCATTGTCAATGATAAAGCATGTTTCAGAAAATTAATTCTAAAATGCTGGGAGTAAAGCAGTTCTAGAATTTGCCTTTCCAGTGAGAAATAACTCCATAGACTAAAGAGGTTAAAAAAAAAAATAAAAGAAAACTAAAAAAAAAAAAAAAAATCTCTGTAATGATAGCATGCAAACTCCATAGACTAAAGAGGTTAAAAAAAAAAAAAAAGAAAAGAAAAGAAAAAAATCTCTGTAATGATATCATGCAACCATCTCTCACTAATGTTCAAAGAAGAGAAAGCCTACAACAGATAATTTTTTTGAGACAGGATTTCTCAGTTTCCCTGTGCTATAGCCTTAGTTGTAGTGTGGCTAGCTCTATAGAGCACACTAGTCTCAAACTCACAGAAATCTGCCTGCATGTGCCATCTGAGGGCTGGGATTAAAGGCATTCATCATCACTGTCAGGCTCCTAAATCATATTTTGCATTCCACAATTGCTACCACTTTTAAGTTCTTCCAGTGTCAGATGCCAGCTGACAAATTGAAGAATTTAAATAGGGTCAGAAAATTGCAAGTCAGGCCAGTAAGGCCATGGAAGATTTCAACAGAAAAGATAGTATCATAATGATTTCATAGTACACCAAGTGACATGAAACAGCATGTCACACTTTAATGACAGGTTCTGACACAGATGTGCCAGAAGATGAAGAAGATAGGAAAGGCAGAACAAAGAGAAGATATAACCTCGGGCAGAGAGGTCTTGCTTAACTTATGTCTTATTCTATGTAAACTTCTTATGAAGAATTGCCACCTCTTTACTACTTCCAAGAGGAAATGGGAGGAAAGGGAAGAACACTAGAAAGTCAGTAGGAGTAAGAGTTGTGTTCTCAGGATCTGAAATAACACCTACACAAAGGCCCTGGCCCTTGACAACTGAATTCCCTCATTAGCATCTTCCTTGTTTTATAGGAGGAGCTCTATTTTATTCCTCATATCTCAGGGCATGATGGAAAAGTCCTAAGGCAAAGCTGCCTGGTTGTTACTATGATTTTTCTCTAGAAAACTGTCCCTTTCTGGCACAACAGGCCCTAAGGTTCACTGTGACCAAGCAATGTCCCCTGAGTAGCTTCTAAAAGTGTTGTTTTGTCAAATGGAGATGGGCCTGGAGGATCTTTGTGAATGAGGAGTTTCTCCTTTGTCATGGTATGGAGCCAAATATCCTGGACAATCCTAGAGATCAAATCTATATTTTAGCACCCTAATCTCGAACAGGCCTTATTAGTACATTACTCATCTTTGGGCTATTTTATAGGCAGCACTCCCTCAGCAAAATTCTATATTGTGGGTCTCACTATCCCTACAAATAGGAAAGTATTTCATATGAACAATTCTACTCTTCCACATCACAGTTAAGTATTGCAGTGCACTCAACACAAGAATGCCATTGTATGGACATGTTCAGTGTCGCAAGACTATAATATCACTCTCAGGAGTCAGAGGTATGTCCATCTCTATGAGTTTGGGACTAGACTGCTATACAGAGCAACTTTCATGTCATGCTCAAATGCTATACATAGAAAAAAGTTTGTTGCCTTCCTGGAACCAGGATGTATCCCTGGAGCATGAAAGGACTTTGGGAGCATATTTCAAATGCATAGATACTCCCTTAGCCTTGAGGCAGGAGGGAGGGCATAGTCCCAACTCCAAATGACTTGAGAGATTGTTTACTCATCCTGGGAGGCATCACCCTCCCTGTGGAGGGGGGGCAGGAATAGGATGGGAGCCGAATTGCGAGGCATGGGAGAGAGGGACTTGGAACTGTGATCAATATGTAAAATAAGAAAAAAAATAAATATGTAACAATAAAAGGAAAAAGCTATATCAAAAAATCAAAAATAAATAAATATAAGTATGTACAGAAATAAACAAAATGTCTTTTACAGGATACACACAAATAACTAAACTTGAATCTTGTACCTAAATGTTAAATGTTTACTGCAGAATTTGAATAAGACTCTGGAGGAGTTAGACCTTTCCAGGTTTGGCTACTTGCCTTCCTGTGCACCAAAAGAACTCTGGTGTTGACTATCAATGTCTTTCTACACAAAGCTCTCTGATGGAAATGAAATGCTTTCCACTATGTGAAATATTCATACTCCAACACCCGGGTATGGGGAGTTGCTAAGACCTTATGGTACCTTACAGAACACTGAATGTGGCCAAAGTTTCCCACCAGGCAAACTGGAGGGCCCGACACAACTCCCAGGCTTCTCCATCCTATCCTCCCCATCTGAGAATCCATCCCCTCACTCACCATGTTGTGGATTCTGTGCTCATCCATGGTCCACTCACAATTTACTACAGTAGCACTCCCAGAACAGAAATCAATACACTGGCACTTGTTCTGCTTAAAACGAACCCCGAAGCAAGAGTAAAAGCCTACAATGTGGCTACAGGAAGTGTCCTGCAATGCCTGTGAGTGGCAGGTTGTCCTGGTTTTGCTGACTGGTTGGTTAAGCTTGAACATGAAGAGCACTTCCTCAAGGGTGAAAGTGAGCTTAAAGACACATCACAGGGTTCTTTGGCTCTGGCTTCAAGACTGAGATGTTGTAGACACCTGTAGAGACACAAATCTCAATGTCACTCACCACTGTCTAAAATAGACAACCACATTGTCTTCCAGTAGTGTGTAGATCATCTCCCTCCTCCACACAATGTGCAGATGTTGCAGATACAATTACACAATGCAGACTGCAATGATTAACTTATTCAACAGAGGGAAGGGTGCTCAGATTATTAAAAACTTTAGAGAGATTTTAGAGCATATGACACAGCAGTTGTTTGTTCTGTGGCTTCTGTCTAAGGTCAGGGGAACTGGGTGTACATTTTATATAATAGTCACAGACACTTCAGAAAACCAAGAAAGAAGGGAAGGAGCCATATCACAAAGAAATTGATATAACTTTCTCCTGTCAGATGCTTGGGTGATAGCTCTAATGCATTTGGGAGTTTTATTCCTGAAATTCTTGTGAAATGAATAATAATAAAAAGCGTTGTCTTCATTGTAATTTGAATACTCTGGGAGAATTCATCTGGGAAGATTACTTCTACAAGCATTGTGATGACCTGGCACAGCTTCCTCAGTGTACAGGTGAGAAAATATACAATGTTCTCTTCTTGAACAGGATTGTGTTCAGGTTTCTAAATCAGTGGAGCTATCATCCTGCCTTGAGATTGGATAAAGACTTATTTTCTACTTTGACATCTGGTTCCTGTTTTCTTTTCTTTTGTTTTTCTGTTATTTTTTCCCTACTTGTCTGCAGCCCAGTGACAACCATGAAATAAGTGGTTTCAGTTCATCTGACCTCAGTGAGAAAGTACAGAACATGTATCTCCTATTCTGTGCTGAAATCTCTCGCTAGTAGTTAGGACAAGGAATAATCACATCATGTGATTGTGTAGTGGGCTGTGCAAGCTAGCTAGCTACCTTGTTTTCAGGAGAAAGGAGTGAGTGCAGGAAGAGAGCAGTGTTTGCTATTGGAGTCAAGACCAGTGCAGTAGAAATGCATATGTCTGCTGACCTAGAAAACGTATTTTCTGGGTTGGAACTCCAGGTCAGGTATCATTGGGCTGTGTCTTTAAAGACAATGCATTCCCATAGAAGGTGTTCTTGTCACTCAGTCATCACTAGTCAACCATACCCTCCTCATGACCTGTCAATCATAAATGGTACAGGTTCCTTCCTATTGCTAGATTCAGGCTTTTATCTGAGGGAGAACTGGCAAATTTTTTGTGTGTGTGCTGTTCTTCTATTACTGCTACAGGAAGTTGATTGTATAGGTTGGAAGAGTCAGTCATTATTCCATGGTGAGTGATGGCCTGCTGTCCCCAGGATGGAAGAGTACATTGTGCAGTATATGAGCCATGTGGTGGGTCCTGCTAACATCTGAGTGGGAACATGAAGACAGATTTTCCTTCCTGTGGGTTTTCATCAGATCCATGAAACTCCCTGGAATCAATGATAGGACTCTGACTAAAACTTTCTGGGTTGAATCTCTTCAGGGTATTGAGAGCAGGGAGCCCTGTGTAGAAACATCTTTTAGTGGACATCAATTAGCTTTTTGTGCATCCTTGGAAAGACTGCAGTGCTTGGAGACATTTAACAATTTATATTTTACCTTATGTGAAGTGATGGAAAAATTAAATATTAGGGCTTATGGCAAGAATGGAAAAATACAAAGAACAAGAATCTCTCCTAGTAGATAAGTTCCTGATGTCAGAATGCAGAGCCCACATGCTAGCTAATTTCAGGAGATAAAGGGAAAAACAAAAAACAAAAAACAAAAAACAAAAAAAAAAAAAAAAAAAAACAAACAAAACCAAACCTCCCAAACCTTGCAGGTGTGCTAATCAATGGTGATGCCCTTGAAATCAAACTTTGTACTCTATGAAATACTGTAACCTTGAAAATCCTATGAAATGAGACTAGTGTTATCAAGCCTCCCTTTCACTTTTGTTACTAGGTGCATTTGTCTTCCAATATAGTAAAGTCCTAGCATGATTGGATCTTCCCAATTCAAAACTTTTGCTTTTGCATTTGGAAATAACTTCACTGAACTTTGAGGAAACCCAGGAGGTACAAAGTTTGTGGGTTCATGACAGATTTCCTCCAGCCACCCAAGACACCCTGTTATCTTGAATGTCTGTCTGTCTGTCTGAATTATTTTTCTGGCTCAGCAGTGGATATCTCAATCTGTACACAGGTCAATAGCACCTCAGTGGATACACTAAAGGGATGAAACCTGGAGAATTTTGTGTACAACTCAAATTCTTATCTAGACATGGATACATCGGAGGGTTTGACTAACGAGCTATCTGAGTGTGAAGACTTGGTCAAGGACTGAGTCATCCTAATGGAGAGGCCACCTCCAATATGTAAAATATTTGACATTACAGACCCTCCTGTGGAAATGGGAGTCAGGTCATCTTAATCTGAGAGGAGCTATTGTATGTAAGTCTATATGTTGGGCCCTCTGTCTCTGATATATATTTACGTGATGTATTTTTTCATTGTCTTTCCCCTATGGATGCTACCTCAGACAAAAACTAAGATAGGGCTGACTTCTTCCTTTTTCTGTGTAAAAACATAAATTATTTTGCCTCATCAACTCCTAGGCCAGGCTGGGAAATTTGGGGAGTGGCTGTGAACTCAGGAGACCTGTCTTTCCATGTGGGACCATGACTAATTTCTAGCTGACTCGTCTCTGACACCCACCACTGGCCCTCTACTGGAGTTCTTGGTGCCTCTCAGAGATCTGCCTATCTCTGAAGGACCACTTTGAATTCCTGCTGGCTGGATCAGTGACATGCATCTCAGGGCCTCTGCTAGAGAGGCCTATGCTGGAGAGTGCCCATTCCAAACTATCTGAGCAGAAAGGTAATGTTAAAAGGCATAGAGGTTCAAAGAAAAGTAGTAAATAGGTCAGAGGAAGATGTAAACTGATTGCTGTGGGCTCTCATATCTACAAATATAAATTCAAGACTAGTAATTAGAGTTAAAAATTTTTCCCAGACCAGGTTAACTGTTTAAAAGTTCCATTTATTTCTCTGAAGAAAAATATATGTACTTGTCGAAATGTTCTGTGTTTCTTGTTGGGAACCTGTTTATTGCAAGAATAGAGCTAAAGCAAAACTGCTTTAAACATTTTGCTGATGCTAACAGCCCCCAGCTCAAAATTTATTTCTGAGCATTGGTCAATAAATTTAGATTATCCAAAAATTAGATGTCCTTTTAATGTAGATGACATTAATACTGTTTTATGTCTAAAGCTGTTAAAAATTGAAACTAGTTAAACTGTTACAATTAGTAACACTGGGAATTAACATAAACTTAACAGTCACCAAGGTAATAACAGGTTTAAAGACATAAAGGGTGTTTAAATTTGATATTAGAAAAAGAAATTACAGGATGTTTAATTGTTTTATAAAACAGTTTTTAAATGTTTAAATTCAGAAAGTTACATTGTATTTGTGCTTCTATTACATTGTTAATGTTTGTAGTTAAATCAAAGGGCTAAAATTTAAGATCACAGCCATACACTGTATATACTAACCAAAAGTTGAGATGCTCATTTGTTATGATACAGAAGGCAATCCGTCCTTGTTTTTGCTAAATTTGGAAGCATAAGTTATTTAGATAAACTGAGTCACACAGCTGTTTTATGTTTCCATAACAGGAGTTTCAAATTAAAATAAGTATTTTTAAAGCTAAAACTGACAATGCAAAGTTCTACTTTTATAACAGCTGGTAACCTACTATAAAATGTTAAGAAACACAAGTTACCTGCCATCCTTATAGATTAACTGTTGGTTACAGTCAAACTAAGTATTAATGATTAATAACAGGAATAAACGTCACTCTGTCTCCTATACATGTTCTAAAAGTTTAAGCTTAAAACAAGTAACTGAAAACCAAGTTGTCTATTCAGATCTTCTTAGAAAGACTTTGAATACTACAGAGATCTGTAGAATAAGGCATTTAAATGTTAACTAAAAAGCTGTAATTATATCAGGCAAAGATTCAAGGAACCTAACAATGACCCAAAGTCTCTAAAGACAATTATGCAACAGCATGGATTAGGTTGACACTGGCCCCGATGTTCTGTCTTTGGCCTTCACACTGGCCCTGGCCATGTTCCTGATTCTGGACGTTATGACCCTTACCCAAGTCGTTCAGGCTCTTGCGGTACTCGCCATGGCCATTCTGAGCCTGGCCCTGGTCATAAAAGCCATGGCCATTCTGGCCCTTGCCCTGGACATTCTAGCACTGGCCTTTCTGGCACTGGCTTTTCTTACCCTGAACCTGGTCATTCAGGTACTGGGTTCTGGTACAGGAATTTCTGTCCCTAGCCCTTGCAGTTCTGGCACTGGCCTTCCTGGCCTTTGCCTTTGGATTTCTAGCCCTGGTCGTTCTGGACTTAGCCCTGGCTGATCTGGACTTAGCCCTGGCTGATCTGGCCAAGGCCATGTCCCTGTCCTGGCTCTGGCCCTGGCCCTGGCCCTGGCCCTGGCTGTTCTGTCCTTGGCCCTGGCACTGGCCCTGGCCATGTTCCTGACCCTGGCCGTTCTGACCCTTACCCAGGTCATTCTGGCTCTTGCCGTACTGGCCCTGGCCGTTCTGGGACTGGGCATGGTCATACAATCCATGGCCATTCTGGCCCTTGCCCTGGACATTCTAGCACTGGCCTTTCTGGCTCTGGCTTTTCTTGCCCTGACCCTGGTCGTTCAGGTCCTGGGTTCTGGTACAAGACTTTCTGGCCCTGGTTTTGCCGTTCTGGCCCTGGTCTTTATGGCCTTTGCCCTTGGATTTCTGCCCCTGGCCGTTCTGGACTTAACCCTGGCTGATCTGGACTTAGCCCTGGTGATCTGGCCCTGGCCCTGGCCCTGGCCCTATCCTTTCTTGCCCTGGCCTAGTAATTGCTCTGGAACTTGATCTGGTTGTTCTGTCCTTGAACCTGGCCGGTCTGTCCCTGGCCCTGGACTTTCTGTCACTTGCTGTTCTGGCCCGGCCTAGAACGATCTGGCCCTGGTAGTTATGGCACTGGACGTTCTTGCCCTGGCCATGGCAATTCTGGACCTGGCTGTTCTGTCCCTGGCCGTTCTGGCCCTGGCCTTGAACGATCTGGCCCAGGCCATTCTGGCCCTGGCTATTCTCACCCTGGTTCTGTTCCTGGCCATTCTTTCCCTGGCCCTGAACCTGGCCCTGGCCCTGGCCCTGGCCCTGGCCCTGGTTGTTCTGTCCTTGTCCCTTGCACTGGCCCTGGCCATGTTCCTAACCCTGGCCGTTCAGAACCTGACACAGGTAATTCTGGCTCTTGCCGTACTGGCCCTGGCCGTTCTTGGCCTGGCCCTGGTCATACAAGCCATGGCCATTCTGGCACTTGCCCTGGACATTCTATCAATGGACTTTCTGGTCTGGCTTTTCTTGCCCTGACGCTGGTCATTCAGGTCCTGGGTTCTGGTACAGGACTTTCTGGCCCTGGCCATTGCAGTACTGGCCCTGGCCTTTCTGACCTTTGCCCTTGGATTTCTGGCCCTGGCCATTCTGGACTTAGCCCTGGCTGATTTGTACAAGCCCTGGCTGATCTGGCCCTGGTCCTGGCCCATTCTTTCTTGCCCTGGCCCAAGCACTTGCTGTGCAACTGGATCTGGTTGTTCTGTCCTTGAACCTGGCCTTCTGTCCCTGGTCCTGGCCTTGCTGTTCTGGCCTAGCATTGAACGATCTGGCTCTGGTAGTTATGGCACTGGCCGTTCTGGCCCTGGCCATGGCAATTCTGGACCTGGCCGTTCTGTCCCTGGCTGTTCTGGCCCTGGCCTTGAACGATCTGGCCCTGGCAATTATGGCCCTGTCCATTCTGCCCCTGGCCTTTTCACCCTGGTTCTGTCCCTGGCCATTATGTCCTAGCCCTTTACCTGGCCCTGGCCCTGGCCCTGGCTGTTCTGTCCTTGGCCATGGCACTAGCCCTGGCCATGTTCCTGACCCTGGCCGTTCTGACCCTTACCCAGGTCATTCTGGCAATTACCACTGGCCATGGCCGTTCTGGAACTGGCCCTGGTCATACAAGCCATGGCCATTCTGGACCTTGCCCTGGACATTCTAGCACTGGCCTTTCTGGCTCTGCCTTTTCTTGCCCTGACCCTGGTCGTCCAGGTACTGGGTTCTGGTACAGGACTTTCTGGCCCTGGTTTTGCCATTCTGGCCCTGGCCTTTCTGGCCTTTGCCCTTGGATTTCTGCCTCTGGCAATTCTGGATTTAACCCTGGCTGATCTGGACTTAGCCCTGGCTGATCTGGCCCTGGCCCTGGCCCTGGCCCTGACCCTGGCCCATTCCTTTCTTGCCCTGGCCAAGTACTTGCTCTGTAACTGGATCTGGTTGTTCTGTCCTTGAACCTGGCCGGTCTGTCCCTGGCCCTGGACTTTCTGCCCCTTGTTGTTCTGGCCCTGCCTAAAACGATCTGGCCCTAGTAGTTATGGCACTGGACGTTCTTGCCCTGGCCATGGCAGTTCTGCACCTGGCCGTTCTGTCCCTGGCCGTTCTGGCCCTGGCCTTGAACGATCTGGCCCTGGCCATTCTGGCCCTGGCCTTTCTCACCCTGGTTCTGTTCCTGGACATTCTGTCCCTGGCCCTTCTGACCCTGGCCCTGGCCCTTCTGGCCCTGGCCCTGGCGCTGGCCCTTCTGGCCATGGCCCTGGCCCTTGTGGCCCTGGCTCTTCTGGTCCTGGCCCTGGCCCTTCTGGCCCTGGCCCTTCTGGCCCTGGCCCTTCTGGCCCTGGCCCTTCTGGCCCTTCTGGCCTTGGCGCTTCTGGCCCTGGCCCTTCTGGCCCTGGCCCTTCTGGCCCTGGCCCTGGCCCTTCTGACCCTGGCCCTGGCCCTTGTGGCCCTGGCTCTTCTGGTCCTGGCCCTGGCCCTTCTGGCCCTGGCTCTGGCCCTTTTGGCCCTGGCCCTGGCCCTGGCCCTTCTGGCCCTGGCCCTGGCCCTTCTGGCCCTGGCCCTGGCCCTTCTGGCCCTGGCCCTGGACCTTCTGGCCCTGGCTCTGGCACTTCTGGCCCTGGCCCTGGCACTTCTGGCCCTGGCCCTGGCCATTCTGGCCCTGGCCCTGGACCTTCTGGACCTGGCCCTTCTGGCCCTGGACTTTCTGGCCCTGGCCCTTCTGGCCCTGGCACTTCTGGCCATGGCCCTTCTTGCCCTGGCCCTTCTGGCCCTGGCCCTTCTGGCCCTGGCCCTGGCTGTTCTGGAACAATGCAAATCTAAACAATGCCAAGAAACCATCGGATCAAGCTCCTCTAAAGGGCAGAGAATGAAGAGGGATTATTTTATTTTCAAAAAAGAGAAAAGGTTTATAGTAGAGGCGATTAATTGTATTGTATCCTTTCTAGGAATTAGAATATTGAAGCATAGAAAAATGGTTTAAAATACTCATCATTGTACTTGAATGGCACAATGATGTTTTCGTTTTCATGCTTATAGCAAAATAGACATGTTGTAGCTTGTGAGACGGGTAAATATATAGAACCCAAAAGAAAGAGCCCTGCTTTGTTTTTGTGAGAAACTCAGTGAGGTTGTAAGGTTAGTTCATCTTTAGGTATGCTCCTTTTATCATGTGAGAGGGGCACTAGAATGTGACAGAATGTGGGTTCATAAATGTTGCCTGGCAACCCTGCTTGCATTCTGTATTCTGTTATCATGGGCCAAGTACCAGAGAGCAGCTTCGAGAAAGTGTCATCACGGGACATTACAATCTCCCAAGATAACTATCTCCTAAAACTTTCAATGACAGCATTTGATTTCCCTAAGCATGTCATAGCCAAATCTCTCGAAGTTTGCCTACAGCTTTTACTGGTCATCAAATTCTAGGTTACCTAATTATCAGAGAACATTGAATTTCTTCTGTTTATGAATTCTCTCTCTCCTAAGAATTAATTCTATGGAAACAAAGATAATAAGACTCACAGTTATTCATCAAAAGGTGAGTTTGTCATTGTTAACTTCCTTCAGGATCGTGATAATCCATTTGTTAGTGTAGACTTAGGGATTATTGGATTGCAGTCCATCTCTTTTGAGGCAGCCGTCCAACATGAAATATGTAGGATCTTCTAAAATCCCTGCATACACAATGACATTTCAGCATTTAAACATTTCATGACTCTGTTCTCCAATTAAATAAGGGATGAAACTGGGAGTTTCCCACAATCATGTGGGAGTCAGTGAGAGACAATTGTGTCGAGTATGGCAGACCATTTCATCATCTGATTATGTTGTTATTTGATTATTAAAATAGGATATTACATAATCCATGATCAGTTGATTCCACGATGTGGGAAACAATTATTATGGACCATCTAAATATCAATTTTGTAGTTAAAATATTTAAATTGATCACAACAGCATCGTTCAAGAGCCTGGTTTGGAGCCATCTTAGAAAAGTGGATGATGTTACATGAACTCATTGTTAGATTATTTAACTATATAAAACAATGATTATATAATCCATGACACCTGGAATCTGGTGCCACAGATCATCTAATTACATAATTAATGAATTTATTTTGACAATCTGTGTTAATCCCCAAGATAATGTAAATATTTGTATAGTTATGTAAACAACAATCCTCCATTCCATGAACAGACCTGTAAAGCTCCCCTTGTGGAAATAATGTACATTATCTTCACATTTTATATTAATTGACTCAATTGATGATGATGACATCCTTCATGACTGGAGTCTGGCAATGCTTCCCTGCCAGTAAAATGCTACTTCACCTATTTATTGTGACAATTAGCTATTACAGACATATTTAATTCTTTAAATTATATAAGTGACAGACAATGCCATCACCAATTACGATTAGTGTGCAATTTTCTGTCAGGGACAAGGCTAGGAAAGATTTAGACAGGGGCAGAGCATTTTGCAAATGATCTTTGCATCTCCCATAGTAAAAAGGTTCCTGGATGATTGAGTCCAGAACATTGCTCTGGGCCATTCGAGAAGTACAAGGAATTCACCAAGGCCGGCTTGGTGATCTGTGTGTTGACTACCTGCTGTTCCTCCACATCTTCACATCGGTTGTGATCTACCATTAGAAGAATTAATGGCACTATGAGGTCGGCACCATCTCTGAGACCTGGCAAAAGGACGACGACCCAGAACACGGATGAATATCTCACTCTCAGATATGCTGGTTATGCCCCAGCTGCAGCCATCTTTTCAACTGATAGCAACATCTTGGTTACTACTTCTAAGCCAGGAATGGGCCCATTATCTCAGATCCTGCAGCACCACAACAGAGATTCAGGTGCTGGTGATGATGTCAGGCCAAAAGAATTCATCATGCAATACAGTATGATTATCTGATGATTAACTTATGGCATTTTAAAAATGTTTGATGACAGCATACATTTCCATGTCTGTCAAGTATGCCCAGGATTTGAAGATACAAAAAAAAGGTCAAAGACTTACATATTTAAAGATGTAATTATTAAATTCTTTCATTGTATAATCTGTGATCCCTGAAGTTTGGTGCCACCTTGTGTGACTCAAGTGTGACAGACGATCTAACTATCTGATTATTTCATTATTCAAATCTGTCTTTTTCTACTCCAGGAAGAGTGGAGTCTGGATCGACCCTGTTGGTTTTAAATTGTCTCTTGTGATTACTTTCTTTCTTTCTTTCAATCAATGTTGATATCTTTTTGTTATCTCTCCAGGGGTGAATCATGAGAAATTATCTCTTTATTCATTCATTTTTTGTTCATACCTATGATTAAGAACTCAAAGACCATTCAGTATTGATCAATCATTTAGGCTTCACGCATAAAACACCATTCACTGTTTTAAAGTTTATTCATTTAATTATGAAAATCTGTCATTATGTATTCAGTGATCACTGGAGTTTTGAGCCTCCTTAGGGGAGTCCATCATGACAGACCATTATCTAATAATACACTTACTTCCTTAACTGTTGAACTAGGAAATTAAATGATAATTCATCACTTAATTAATGAATTTAAAACACAGGTGATGTTATGGACCATAAGTACCATTTGGAATCAGAATTTGGGAGTTGATGTAACATCATTTCATTACTTCATCATTTAGCTATATAAAGAGATCTTTACATCAGCAACGTGTTTAGGACTTTGGTGCCATTTTGTCAGTGTTAATATGAAATGACTAGTAATTTATTATCAATTTAATTTATTATCAATTTACTTTCTTATCAATTTAATTTTGGCCCTGGCCCTGGCCCTGGTCCTGGCTGTTCTGGCCCTGTGCAAATCTAAACAATGCAGAGAAACCAAGGGATCAAGCTCCTCTAAAGGTCAGAGAATTAAGAGGGCTTATTTCATTTTCAAAAAAGAGAACAGGTTTATCGTAGAGGAGATTAGTTGTATTGCTTCTGTTCTAGGAAATAGAAAATTGAACCATAGGTTTAAAATACTCATCATTGTACTTGAAAGGCATAATGATGCTTTCGTTTTCATGCTTATATCACTATAGGCACGTTGTAGCTGGAGAGTCATGTAGATATAACTCCAAAAAAAAAAAAAAAAAAAAGAAAGAAAAGGAGTCCTGCATTGTTTTTGTGACAAATCATTGAAGCTGTAAGGTTACTCCTTCATTAGGTATGCTAATTATGGCATGTGGGTGTGCACTAGTGTGAGGAACTCAGTGAGGCTCTAAGGTTAGTTCATCGGTTGGTATATTCCTTTTAGCATGTGGGAGGGGCACTAGAATGTGACAGAATGATGGTTCATAAATGTTGCGTGGCAACCCTGCTTGCATTCTGTATCCTGGTATCATGGGCCATGGACCAGAGAGCAGCTTCCAGAAAGTGTTATCATGGGACATTATAGTCTCCCAAGATAACTATCTCCTAAAACTTTTAATGATAGCATTTGATTCGCCTAACCAAGTCATAACCACACCTCTGGAAGTGTGCCTACAGCTTTTACTGGTTACCAAATTCAAGATTACCTAATCATCAGAGAACGTAGTCTGTGGAGAAACAGTTCAAAGTCTTCTATTTAAGAATACTCACTCTCCTAACAAGTAAAACTATAGAACAAAAGATAATAAGAATCACGATTATTCATCAAAAGGTGAGTTTGCCATTGGTGACTTCCTTAAGGAAGGTGATAATCCATTTGTTAGAGTAGACTTAGTGATTATTGGATTTCAGTCCATCTCTTTTGAGGCAGCCGCCTAACATTAAATATGTGATATCTTCTAAAAACCCTGCATACACAATGACAGTGCAGCATTTAAACATGTTACTACTGTGCTCTACGATTAAATAAGGGATGAAACTGGGAGTTTCCCACAATCATGTGGGAGTCAACAGAGAGTAAACTGTGTGGAGTGTGGCAGACCATTTCATCCTCTGATTATGTTGTTATTTGATTATTAAAATAGGACATTACATAATCCATGATCAGTGGATTGTGGCTACGCGATGTGGAGGTAATTATCATAGACCATCTTAATATCAATTATGTAGTTAAAATATTTAAATTAATCAAGACATCATCATTCATGAGCCTGGTTTGGAGCCACCTTAGGGAAGTGGATGATGTTACATGAACTCATTATTTGATTTTTTAATTATATAAAACAATGATTATATCATCCATGACACCTGGATTCTGGTGCCACAGATCATCTAATTACATAATTAATGAATTTATTTTGACAATCTGTGTTAATCCCCAAGATAATGTAAATATTTGTATAGTTATGTAAACAACAATCCTCCATTCCATGAAGAGACCTGTAAAGCTCCCTATTGTGAAGATAATGTGCAATATCTTCACATTTTGTGATTCATTGATTCAATTGAGGATGATGACATCCTTCATGACTGGAGTCTGGCCATGCTCCCCTGCCAGTAAAATGCTACATCCTCCATTTATTGTGACAGTTAGCTATTAGTGACTTATTTAATTCTTTAAATTATGTAAATGACAGACAGTGCCATCACCGATTATGGTTAGGGTGCAAAAATCTGTCAGGGACAAGGTTAGGAAAGTTGTAGACATGGGCAGAGCATTTTGTGAATGATCTATGCATCTCCCAGAGTACGAGGGATGCTGGGTGATTGAGTCCAGAAGGTTGCACAATGCCCTCCAAGAAGTACAAGGACTTCACCAAGGATGGCATCGTGGTCTGGTGTTGACTACCTGCTCTTCCTCCACATCTTCACATCGGTTGTGATCTACCATGAGAACAAGGAGTGGCACTAGGAGGTCGGCACCTTCCCTGAGACCTGGCAAAAGGATGACGACTCAGAACACGGAAGATCATCGCTCTCTCAGCTCTGCTATTGATGCCACTGCTGCAGTCATCTTTTCAGCTGTTATTAACATTGTGGCTACTACTGCTATGCCAGGTTTGGGCTAATTATCTCTAGTCCTACCTCACCACAACAGAGAATCATGCACTTGTGATGAGGTCAGGCCAACAGAATTCATCACGCAAGACAGTATGATTATCTGGCGATTAACTGATGGCATTTTAAAAATGTTTGATGACAGCATACAGTTTCATATCTGGCAAGTCTGCCCAGGAATTGATGATACAAAAAAAGGTCAACGGCTTACGTATTTACAGATGTAATTATTAAATTGATTCATTATATAATCTGTGATCCCTGAAGTTTGGTGTCACCTTGTGTGACTCAAGTGTGACAGACGATCTAACTATCTAATTATTTCATTATTCAAATCTGTCTTTTTCTACTCCAGGAATAGTGGAGTCTGGATCCACCTTGTTGGTGTTAAATTGTATCTTGTGAATTCTTTGTTTCTCTCTCTCTCTCTCTTTCTTTCTTTCTGTCTTCCTTTCTTTATTTAAATCAATGTCTCATTATCTTATCTTTTGTTCCAAGAAATTTTACTGCTTAGGAGAGAGAGTATTCATAAACAGAAGACTTTTAACTGTTTCTCCAAGACTATGTTCTCTGAGGATTATGTAATCTTGAATTTGGTAACCAGTAAAAGCTGTAGGCACACTTCCAGAGGTGTGGCTATGACTTGGTTAGGCGAATCAAATACTGTCATAAAAGTTTTAGGAGATAGTTATCTTGGCAGACTGTAATGTACCATGATAACACTTTCTCGAAGCTGCTCTCTCGTCTTTGGCCCATGATACCAGGATAAAGAATACAAGCAGTGTTGCCATGCAACATTTATCAACCAACATTCTGTCACATTCTAGTTCCCCTTCCACATGGTAAAAGGAGTATACCCACCGATGAACTAACCCTACAGCCTCACTGATTTTCTCACGAAAACAAAGCAGGGCTCTTTCTTTTGAGTTCTACTTATTTACCTGTCTCTCAAGCTACAACATGCCTATGGTGACATAAGCATGAAAACGAAAACATCATTGTGTCATTCAAGTACAATGATGAGTATTTTAAACCTGTTTTCTATGCTTCAATTTTCTAATTTCTATTAAGTACTCTACCCTACTTTCTAATAGGGTTATTTAGAGTGATTTATTGTTGGTGGTGTGTCATGTTATCAGCCTGACAGAGTTCATTAGATGAGATTCCCTGATCAGGAGATTACTCAGTTATTCCATTTTTAAAATCGGTGGTCACTGTGTCCTTCATGGGTCAGTACTGTTGCAACCTCGCAGAAACTTTTGATACGAAAAAGTACAGTTTTTTTTTAAAATCGTGTAATCATTCGATTGTTAAAAATGTACTACTACGTAATCAGTAATCACTGCATGAGGCAGTGTCCCCCATTCTCTGGGCAGTGCTTCTGGTACCTATCTCCTGCTGTGTCAATGCCACAGCAGCCAAATGACGGATGACATCATCATTACTTACACAATCAAATAAGTTATTAATTGGATAGTCCTCCATACAAAACTTTCATAAGATGGAACCAAACTCCAGTGATTGTAAAGGAAGGAGTACTTAGATGATTATATACTGCCATATGATTAACTCCCATGGAGGAATGGCCCTACTCCAGTCAAGAAGAACAACATTTAATTGATTCAAATAATTAATATATAATGAAAAATGATTGAATAATGACATGTTGGTGCATACTTAAATCCCACATGGAGAAGTCAGACTGATCTCTTCCTGGAATAATGATTCATTTATAAAATTAAATTGATAATTAATTAGCTGGCGTTTTATATTAACACTGACGAGATGGCACCAAAGTCCTAAAACTATCGCTGATGTAATGACCTATTTACAGAGCTAAATGATGTAGTAATGAGATGATGTTACATTGTCTACTCACAAAATCTGACTCCATAAGGGACTTAGGGTCCATAACATTAACTGTATTACAAATACGTTAATTAAATGATGAATTATTATTTAATTTCCTAGTTTAACAGGTAAATAAGCAAGTGTACTATTAGATGATGTGATGTTCTGCCACGATGGACTCCCCAAAGGAGACTAAAAACTTCAGAGGTCACTGAATGCATAATGACAGATTTTCATAATTCAATGAATAAACATTAAACTACTAGATGGTGTTTTATGTGCAAAACTAAAGATTGCTCAATACTGAAGAGTCATTGAGTTCTTAATCATAGATTTGAACAATAAAATGAATGAATGAAGAGATAATTTCTCATAAATCACCCCTAGAGAGATATCATAATGATATCAACATTGAATTAACTAAATAAATAATGAAATCACAAGAGACATTTTAACACCAACAAGTGGGCTCCAGACTCCACTCTTCTTGGAGTAGAAAAAGACAGATTTAAATAATGAAATCATCAGATTGTTAGATCATCTGTCACACTTGAGTCACGCAAGGTGGCACAACACTTCAGGGTTCACAGAATATAATGAAACAATTTAATAATTACATCTTTACATATCTAAGTTGTTGAACTTTTTCGTATCATCAATTCCAGGGCAAACTCTCCAGATATGAAAACGGATGCTGTCATCATGGATTTTTAATATTCCATAAGTTAATCATCAGATAATCATACTTTCTTGCCTGGTGAATTCTGTTGGCCTGACATCCTCACCAGTGCCTGAATCTCTATTGTGTTGCGGCAGGATTGAGGTAATTGGCCCATTCCAGGCATACGAGTAGTAGCCAAAATGTTGATATCAGCTGAATAGGTGGCTGCAGCAGGGGCATCAACAGCATAGCTGAGAGAGAGATGTTCTTCCGTGTTCTGAGTCGTCATCATTTTGCCAGGTCTCGGTGATAGTGCCGACCTCCTAGTGCCACTACATCTTCTAGACCTAGACCACAACCGATGTGAAGAAGAAGAGGAAGTAGTCAACACCCAGACCACAATGCAGACCTTGGTAAAGTTCTTGTACTTCTCGAAGGGCACCATGCAATCTTCTGAATTCTATTCTCCAGCATTCCTAGTGGTATGGAAGACGCATAGACATTCAGAAAATGCTCTGCCCTTGTCTGCAAGTTTCCTAATTTGTCGCTGACAGATATTTGCAACCTAATAATAGTCGGTGTTGCCATTGCCTGTCGTTTAAGTAATTTAAAGAATTAAATAAGTCCGTGATAGCTAACTGTACCAACGAAGAGGTGATGTAGCATTTAAGTGGCAGGGAAGTATAGCCAGACTCCAGACATGAAGAATGTCATCATCATACATTGAAACCATGAATCATAAACTGTGATGATATTGCACATTAACGCCAAAAGAGGGAGATTTACAGGTCTCTTCATGGAATGGAGAATATTTGGTTTACATAATTACACACATATTTACATTATCTTGGGGATTAACACAGATTGTCAAAATAAATACATTAATTATGTAATTAGCTGATCTGTGGCACCAGATTCCAGGGGTCATGGACGATATAATCATTGTTTTGTATAATTAAAAAAATCAAATAATGAGTTCATGTAACATCATCCTCTTCCCTAAGGTGGCTCCAAACCAGGCTCAAGAACGATGCTGTCGTGATTAATTTAAATATTTTAACTACATAATTGATATTAAGATGGTCTATGACAATTGCCTCCCACATTGCGTCACCACAATGCACTGGTTATGGATTATGTAATGTCCTATTTAATAATCAAATAACAACATAATCAGAGTTTGATATTGTCTGCCATTCTACACACAATTGTCTCTCAGTTGACTCACATAATTGTGGGAAACGCCCAGGTTCATCCCTTATTTAATCGCAGAGCACAGTAGTAACATGTTTAAATGCTGAACTGTCATTGTGTATGCAGGGTTTTTAGAATATGTCATATATTTAATTTTGGACGGCTGCCTCAAAAGAGATGGACTGAAATCTAACAATCACTAACTCTACTCTAACAAATGGATTATCACCTTCCTGAAGGATGGCAACAATGGCAAACTCACATTTTTGAGGAATAATCGTGAGTCTTATTATCTTTTGTTCCATAGTTTCACTTCTTAGGAGAGAGAGTATTCGTAAACAGATGACTCTGAACTGTTTCTCCACAGACTATGTTCTCTGATGATTAGGTAATCTTGAATTTGGTAACTAGTAAAAGCAGTAGGCACACTTCCAGAGGTGTGGCTATGACTTGGTTAGGCGAATCATATGCTGTCATTAAAAGTTTTAGGAGATTGTTATCATGGCAGACTGTAATGTACCATGATAACACTTTCTCGAATCTGCTCTCTCGTCCTTGGCCCAGGTTACCAGGATACAGAATGCAAGCTGGGTTGCCATGCAACATTTATGAACCAACATTCTATCACATTCTAGTGCCCCTCCCACATGCTTAAAGGATCATACCGACCAATGAACTAACACTACAGCCTCACTGAGTTTCACACAAAAACAAATCAGGGCTCTTTCTTTTGAGTTCTACATATTTACAAGTCTCTCAAGCTACAACATGCCTATAGTTACATAAGCATGAAAACGAAAGCATCATTGTGCCATTCAAGTACAATGATGAGTATTTTAAACCTGTTTTCTATGCTTCAATTTTCTAATTTCTAGAATGGAACAATACAATTAATCGACTCTATCATAATCCTTTTCTCTTTATTGAAAATAAAATGAACTCCTCTTCATCCCCTTACCATTAGAGGAGCTTGATCTCATGGTTTCTCAGAGTTGTTTAGATTTGCATTAGGCTGATGATTAAGGATTTTGAGCAGTGTCTTATGTTTCTTTCAATCATTTTGGATTACTCAATTCACTGTTCACTATTAAGTCCTCTACCCTGCTTTTTAATATCGTAATTTAGAGTGATTTATTCTTGGTGGTGTGTCATGATAACAGCCCGACAGAGTTCATTAGATGAGATTCCCTGATCAGGAGATTACTCAGGTATTCAATTTTTAAAATCGGTGGTCACTGTGTCCTTCATGGGTCAGTTCTGTTGCAACCACTAAGAAACTGATGCTGCGAAACAGTACAGTGTTTTTAAAATCGTGTAATCATTCGTCTGTTAAAAATCTACTATTACTTAATCAGTAAGCACTGTATAAGGCAGTGTCCCCCATTCTCTGGCCACTGCTTCTGGTACTGATCTCCTGCTGTGTCAATGCCACAGCAGCCAAATGACGGATGACACCATCATTACTTATGCAATCAAATAAGTTAATAATCGGATAGTCCTCCATATTTAACTTTCAAAAGATGGAACCAAACTCCAGTGATTGTCAAGGAAGTAGTACTTAGATAATTAAATAATGCCACGTGATTAACTCCCATGGAGGTTTGGCCAGACTCCAGTCAAGAAGAACAACATCTTCATCGATTTTAATAATTAATATATAATGAAAAATGATTGAATAATGACATGGTGGTGCTTACTTAAATCCCACATGGAGTAGTCAGACTACCTCTTACTGGAATAATGATGTTTTTAAAAAATTAAATTGAAAATGAATTAGTGGGCCTTATATATTAACACTGATGAAATGGCACCAAAGTCCTAAACCTATCACTGATGTAAAGATCTATTTACATAGCAAAATGATGAAGTAATGAGATATTACATCATCAACTCCAAAAATCTGACTCCAAACGGGACTTATGGTTCATAACATTACCTGTATTTTAAATATGTAAATTAAATGATGAATTATTACTTAATTTCCTAGTATAACAGTTAAAGAAGTAAGTGTAGTATTAGATGACGTGATGGTCTGGTACAACGGTCTCCCCAAAGGAGGCTCAAAACTCCAGTGACCACTGAATACGTAATGACAGATTTTCATAATTAAATGAATAAAATTAAACAAGTGGATTGTGTTTTAGGTGTGAAGCCTAAATGATTGCTCAATACTGAAGAGACATTCAGTTCTTAATCATAGATTTGAACAAAAAATTAATGACTAAAGAGATAGTTTGTCATAATTCACCCCTAGAGAGATAACAAAATGATATCAACATTGATTTAAATAAAGAAAAGAAGAAAGAAAGAATGAAAAAGAGAAAGAAAGAAAAAAAAGAAAGAATTCACAAGATACAATTCAACACCAACAAGGTGGATCCAGACTCCACTTTTCCTGGAGTAGAAAAAGACAGATTTGAATAATGAAATAATTAGATAGTTAGATGGTCTGTCACACTTGAGTCACACAAGGTGGCGCCAAACTTCAGGGATCACAGATTATGTAATGAAAGAATTTAATAATTACATCTTTAAATATGTAAGCCGTTGACCTTTTTTTGTATCATCAATTCCTGGGCAGACTTGCCAGGTATGAAACTGTATGTTGTCATCACACTTTTATCATGCCATCAGTTAATCGTCAGATAATCCTACAGTCTTGCCTGATGGATTCTGTTGGCCTGACATCATCACAAGCACCCGAATGTCTGTTGTGGTGTGGCAGGACGTGAGATAGTGGGCCCAATCAAGGCGTAGCAGTAGTAGCCACAATGTTGATAAGGGCTGACAAGATGGCTGCAGCAGGGGCATCAATAGCATAGCTGAGAGAGGGATGTTCTCCCTTGTTCTGAGTCGTCATCCTTTTGCAAGGTCTCGGTGATGGTGCCGACCTCCTAGTGCTACTCCTTCTACTCATGGTAGATCACAACCCATGTGAAGATGTGGAGGAAGAACAGGTAGTCAACAGCCAGACCACCGTGCCGGCATTGGTGAAGTCCTTGTACTTCACACAGGGCACCGTGCAATCTTCGGGACTAGATCACTCAGCATCCCTCCTACTCTGGAAGATGCATAGATCATTCAGAAAATGCTCTGCCCATGTCTACAACTTTCCTAACCTTGTCCCTGACAGATTTTTGCACCCTAACCGTAATCGGTGATGGCACTGTCTGTTGTTTACATAATTTAAAGAATTAAATAAGTCACTAATAGCTAACTGTCACAATAAATAGGGGATGTAGCATTCTACTGGCAGGGAAGCATGGCCAGACTCCAGTCATGAAGGATATCATCATCATCAATTGAGTCAATGAATCATACAATGTGAAGATATTGCACATTATCTCCACAAGAGGGAGCTTTACAGGTCTCTTCATGGAATGGAGGATTGTTGTTTACTTAACTATACAAATATTTACATTATCTTGGGGTTTAACACAGATTTTCAATTTAAATTCATTAATTATGTAATTAGATGATCTATGGCACCAGTTTCAAGGTGTCATGCACGACATAATCATTGTTTTATATAATTAAATAATGAAATAATGAGTTCATATAACATCATCCACTTCCCTAAGGTGGCACCAAACCAGGCTCATGAACGATGCTCTCGAGATAAATTTAAATATTTGAACTACATACTTGATATTAGGATGGTCTATAATAATTGCCTCCCTCATCGCGTCACCACAATCCACTGATCATGGATTATGTAATGTCCTATTTTAATAATCAAATAACATAATCAGAGGATGAAATGGTCTGCCATACTACACACAATTGACTCTCTGTTGACTCCCACATGATTGTGGGAAACTCCCAGGTTCATCCCTTATTTAATCACAGAGCACAGTAGTAACATGTTTAAATGCTGCACTGTCATTGTGTATGCAGGGTTTTAAAATATATCACATATTTAATGTTGGGCGGCCACCTCAAAAGAGATGGACTGAAATCCAATAATCCCTAAGTCTACTCTAACAAATGGATTATCACCTTCCTGAAGGAAGTCAACAATGGCAAACTCACCTTTTGATGAATAATTGGGAGTCTTATTATCTTTTGTTCCATAGTTTTTCTTCTTAGGAGAGAGTATACATAAACAGAAGACTCTGAACTGTTTCTCCACAGACTATGTTCTCTGATGATTAGGTAATCTTGAATTTGGTAACCAGTAAAAGCTGTAGGCACACTTCCAGAGATGTGGATATGACTTTTTTAGTCGAATCAAATGCTGTCATTAAATTTTTAGGAGATAGTTATCTTGGGAGACTGTAATTTCCCATGTTAACCCATTCTCGAAGCTTCTCTCTGTTCCTTGGCCCATGATACAAGGATACAAAATGCAAGCAGGGTTGCCAAGCAACATTTATGAACCAACATTTTGTCACATTCTAATGCCCCTCCGACATGCTAAAAGTAGTCTACCCACCAATGAACTAACCTTACAGCCTCACTGATTTTCTCACAAAAACAAAGCAGGGCTCTTTCTTGTGAGTTCTGCATATTTACCAGTCTCTCAAGCTACAACAAACCTATAGTGACATAAGCATGAAAACGAAAGCATCCTTGTGCCATTCAAGTACAATGATGAGTACTTTAAACCTGTTTTCTATGCTTCAGTTTTCTAATTTCTAGAATGGAACAATACAATTAATCGCCTGTACCATAATCCTTTTCCCTTTATTGAATATTAAATAAACTCCTCTTCATTCTCTTACCTTTAGAGCAGCTTGATCCCATGGTTTCTCAGAGTTGTTTAGATTTGCATTAGGCTGATGATTAAGGATTTTGAGCAGTGTCCTCTGTTTCTTTCAGTCATATTGGATTCCTCAATTGACTGTTCTCTATTAAGTCCTGTACCCCGCTTTCTAATATGGTTATTTAGAATAATTAATTGTTGGTGGTGTGTCATGTTATCAGCCCGACAGAGTTCATTAGATGAGATTCCCTGATCAGGAGATTATTCAGTTATTCCATTTTTAAAATCGGTGGTCACTGTGTCCTTCCTGGGTAAGGTCTTTTGCAACCTCTCAGAAACTGATGACGCAAAACAGTACAGTTTTTTTTTTAATCGTGTAATCAATCGATTGCTAAAAATCTACTATTATGTAATCAGTAAGCACTGTATAAGGCAGTGTCCCCCATTCTCTGGACACTGATTCTAGTACCGATCTCCTGCTGTGTCAATGCCACAGCAACCAAATGACAGATGACACCATCATTACTTATGCAATTATATAACTTAATAATTGGATAGTCCTCCATACTTAACTTTCATAAGATGGAACAAAACTCCAGTGATTGTCAAGGAAGTAGTACTTAGGTAATTAAATAATGCCACAAGATTATCTCCCACGGAGAATGGCTCTACTCCAGTCAAGAACAGCATCTTCATCGATTTAAATAATTAATATATAATGAAATATGATTGAAAAATTACATGGTGGTGCTTACTTAAATCCCACATGGAGTAGTCAGACTGATCTCTTCCTGGGATAATGTTTTGTTTAAAAAATTAAATTGATAATCAATTAGTGGGCCTTTTATAGTAACACTGACAAGATGGCCCCAAAGTCCTAAACCTATCACTGATGTAAAGATCTCTTTACATAGCTAAATGATGAAGTAATGAAATGAAATTACATCATCAACTCCCAAAATCTGACTCCAAAAGGGACTTATGGTCCATAATATTACTTGTATTTCAAATACGTAAATTAAATGATGAATTATTATTTAATTTCCTAGTTTAACAGTTAAAGAAGTAAGTGTAGTATTAGATGATGTGATGGTCTGGTACAACAGTCTCGCCTAAGGAGGCTAAAAACTCCAGTGATCACTGAATACATAATGACAGATTTTCATAAATAAATGAATAAACATTAAACAAGTGGATGGTGTTTTATGCGTGAAGCCTAAATGAGTGCTCAATACTGAAGAGACATTGAGTTCTTAATCATAGATTTGAAGAAAAATTGAATGAATGAAGAGATAATTTCTCATCATTGACCCCTAGAGAGATAACAAAATTATATCAACATTGATTTAAATAAAGAAAGGAAGAAAGAAAGAAAGAAAGAAAGAATTCACAAGATACAATTTAACACCAACAAGGTGGATCCAAACTCCACTCTTCCTGGAGTAGAAAAAGACTGATTTGAATAATGAAAAAATCAGATAGTTAGATCGTCTGTCACACTTGAGTCACACAAGGTGGCGCCAAACATCAGGGATTACAGATTATATAATGAACGAATTTAATAATTACAACTTTAAATATGTAAGCCGTTGACCTTTTTTTGTATCATCAATAACTGGGCAGACTTGCCAGGTTTGAAATTGTATGCTGTCATCACGCATTTTTAAAATGCCATCAGTTAATCGTCAGATAATCATACTGTCTTGCCTGATGAATTCTTTTGGTCTGACCTCATCCCAAGCGCCTGAATGTCTGTTGTGGTGCAGCAGGATGTGAGATAATGGGCCCAATCCTGGCGTGGCAGTAGTAGCCACAATTTTGATAACAGCTGAAAAGATGGCTGCAGCAGGGGCATCACCAGCATAGCTGAGATAGAGAGGTTCTTTTGTGTTCTGAGTCGTCATCTTTTGCCAGTTCTCGGTGATGGTGCCGACCTCCTAGTGCCACTCCTTCTTCTCATTGTAGATCCCAGCCAAAGTGAAGATGTGGAAGAAGAGCAGGTTATCAACAGGCAGACCACCGTGCCATCCTTGGTGAAGTCCTTGTACTTCTCGGAGCGCACCGGGCAAGCTTCTGGACTCAATCTCCCAGCATTCCTCGTACTCTTTGAGATGCATAGATCATTCAGAAAATGCTCTGCCCGTGTCTATAACTTTCCTGACCTTGTCCCTGACAGATTTTTGTACCCTACCCGTAATCGGTGATACTGTCTGTCATTTACATAATTTAAAGAATTAAATAAGTCACTAATAGCTAACTGTCACAATAAATAGGGGATGCAGCATTTTACTGGCAGGGAAGCATGGCCAGACTCCAGTCATGAAGGATGTCATCATCATCGATTGAGTCAATGAATCATACAATGTGAAGATATTGCACATTATCTCCACAAGAGGGAGCTTTACAGGTCTCTTCATGGAATGAAGGATTGTTGTTTACATGACTATACAAATATTTACATTATCTTGGGGATTAACACAGATTGTCAATTTAAATTCATTAATTATGTAATTAGATGATCTGTGGCACCAGATTCCATGGGTCATGGACGATATAATCATTGTTTTATATAACTAAAAAATCAAATAATGAGTTCATGTAACATCATCCACTTCCCTAAGGTGGCTCCAAACCAGGCTCATGAACGATGTTGTCGTGATTAATTTAAATATTTTAACTACATAATTGATATTAAGATGGTCTATAATAATTGCCTCCCACATCGCGTTACCACAATCCACTGATTATGGATTATCTAATGTCCTATTTTAATAATCAAAGAACAACATAATCAGAGGATGAAATAGTCTGCCATACTCCACACAATTGACTCTCTATTGACTCCCACATGATTGTGGGAAACTCCCAGGTTGATCCCTTATTTAATCGCAGAGTAGTTACATGTTTAAATGCTGAATTGTCATTTTGAATGCAGGGTTGTTAGAAGATATCACATATTTAATGTTGGGTGTCTGCCTCAAAAGAGATGGACTGAAATCTAATAATCACTAAGTCTACTCTAACAAATGGATTATCACCTTCCTGAAGGAAGTCATCAATGGCAAACTCACCTTTTGATGAATAATTGGGAGTATTTTTATCTTTTGTTTTATAGTTTGACTTCTTAGGAGAGAGAATATTCATAAACAGAAGACTTTGAACTGTTTCTCCACAGACTATGTTCTCTGATGATTAGGTAATCTTGAATTTGGTAACCAGTAAAAGCAGTATTAACACTTCCAGAGGTGTGGATATGACTTTTTCAGGTGAATCAAATGCTGTCATTAAAAGTTTTAGGAGTTATTTATCTTGGGAGACTGTAACGTCCCATGATAACACTTTCTCGAAGCTGCTCTATGGCCCTTGGCCCATGATACCAGGATACAGAATGCAAGCAGGGTTGCCAGGCAACATTCATGAACCAACATTCTGTCATATTCTAGTGCCCCTCCTCCATGCTAAAATGTGTATACCCACCGATGAACTAATCTTACAGCCTCACTGAGTTTCTCACAAAAACAAAGCAGTGCTCTTTCTTTTGAGTTCTACATATTTACCAATCTCTCAAGCTACAACTTGCATATAGTGACATAAGCATGAAAACGAAAGCATCCTTGTGCCATTCAAGTACAATGATGAGTATTTTAAACCTGTTTTCTATGCTTCAATTTTCTAATTTCTAGAATGGAAACAATACAATTAATCGCCTCTACCATAATCCTTTTCCCTTTATTGAAAATTAAATAAACTCCTCTTCATCCTCTTACATTTACAGGAGCTTCATCCCATGGTTTCTCAGAGTTGTTTAGATTTGCATTAGGCTGATGATTAAGGATTTTGAGCAGTGTCTTATATTTCTTTCAGTCATTTCAGATTCCTCAATTGACTGTTCTCTATTAAGTCCTGTACTCTGCTTTCTAATATGGTTATTTTGAGTTATATGTTGTTGGTGGTGTGTCATGTTATTAGCCCTACAGAGTTCATAGATGAGATTCCCTGATCGGGAAACTATTCATTTATTCCATTTTTAAAATCAGTGGTCACTGTGTCCTTCATGGGTCAGTTCGGTTGCAACCTCTCAGAAACTGATGATGCGAAACAGTACATTTTTTTTAAAATCTCTTCCTGGAATAATGATATTTTTTAAAAAATTAAATTGATAATTAATTAGTGGGCCTTTTATAGTAACACTGATGAGATGACACCATGAATAGAGAGATAATTTCTCATAATTCACCCCTAGAGGAACTTGATCCCATGGTTTCTTGGCGTTGTTTAGACTTGCATTGTTCCAGGGCCAGGGCTAGGGCCAGGGCCAGGGCCAGGGCTGACAAGTCTTTTGCTCTTATCTGGATGATTCTCCTCTGACAGGCAGATCTTGCTGAGACCTGGAACTCTGCAGGTGATGCCTCTTTAGCAGAGGCCCTGCAATGGAGGCTCTTTCTCTTATGACTTCAACAATATAATAGGCCTCGTTGGGAAGATTCATTTCTCTAATTCCAATCCTACTCATTTGATTTGTATTATATAAAGCAATTAATATCAGAGGAAAACTGTTAAGACTTTAAACACCTAAGTACCTGGGTTACAGGAATGAGTGCTCACAATATTGTGTATTCACAAGATAAATATGTTTGGTTAAAGATTTGATTTAATTTTAATTATGTAGTGCCAGTGCATGGATTTTTGTTTTTTCACACTTGTTCTCAAGAATGTTAGACTTTTGAGTTATTCTTGTAGCATGAACTACAGAATTTTGTCAAAATCCTGACATAGGTCCTGGCAATGAACGTTCCATAATTTTTCTCATTCATATCTCTAAACCTGTCTGTATCATTTCTCTATCATCTTGATATGAAGTGATAGGAGGAGCTCGTGAAAGAGGAAATCAAAATCATGCAAACAATTTGGTGAAGATTTTAGCCATCATACTTTTCTTTAATTTCAATAATCAAAATGTATTTTTTTTTGGGGGGGGAGCACGGTTCTTCTTAAGTTCACTACACCCAAGATAAATGACAAATGGGTCAGCCTTTCTGATATAATCTGCAACCCAAGAGAGAGAGAGAGAGAGATAGAGAGAGAGAGAGATAGAGAGAAAGACAGAGAGACAGACAGATAGACAGAGAGAGAAAGAAAGACAGCATGAGGAGGGAGAAAGTGAGAGGAAAGGGATAATGGGAGCAAGGGAGAAGTCAACCCAAGCTTCTCCACCTTCTGGTTTCACACTCTGTACCAAAGGCACCTCATATAAGACTGGGAAGAAACCTCCCCTATGATTGGTGTCTATTTTTGAAGCTCTGATTGGCTACCAAATCCTGAGTTACAAGACTAAATGAGCAGAAAAGACACAGAACTTGAGGGCAGGTTTGGACCAGGACTACCAAACATTCTAAACTCTTTGTATAAATACAGAAGCCATTACGGTTCCCACGCAACAACCTAGCCTCCCTGGTTATGCATATCATCGTTTAAGCATGGCTTATTCCTTCTTCACAGGGATGATAAGGAGAGGAAGGATTCAGGAGTTGTTGGAATCGCTTTAGCAGGAGGTTTGGTTTGCAAGGTTTCCCTTAGACATCATCCTGTAGACTATCGGCAACTATTCCTGGAGAGATGGACAAAGCAGGTTGGGCAAATCTTCAGCCTTAATATTGAGCTGCAGTTGGAGAGAGGATGTTGAAGTCCTGGCAGTGTTTGGTAGCACTGTCCTAAGCCCTACATTCAGGATGTCAAGGGGGGGGCACTCCCCTGGATTCCCCTCAGTTCAGACATCACCCATGAAAGGCCATCCATTGTTTCCCCATAGTAGTAGAAAGGGACAAGGTCTCCTGAGAAAATAGGGATCATTGGGTGAGGGAAGGGAGAGTTAGGAGAAAGAGAAGGGGAGAAGAGAATGGGAAAGGAGAACAAGAGGCATCAAGAAGACTGAGTTTTGGAAAGAATAGAGGAGAGCAACCAAAGAGATACCGTACTAGATCTAGATATAATAGGTGGTAAGAGAAATCTGGCACTAGGAAATTGTCCAGAGATTTACAAGGATCACCCCAAATAAAAATATAAGCAATATAAGCTAAGAACTAAGTGGAAATCCTGGAGACAGAGGAGTGATAAGTACAGGGTTCAAGACCAGGTTGGAGATACCCACAGAATCACCTAAGCAAAACAATGCAGAGCTCATGCACATCAGTCTGACAGTTGGGAATCCATAATATGACTGACCTAAAACCCCTAAAAGTGCATCTCATTTAGAAGGCCTAGTAAGTCTAAGGGACCTCTGGCAGTGGAATCAGGATGCATCCCTGATGTACGAAAGACCTCAGGAGCCCATTCTCCATGGATAGATACTCAGCCTAGACTCATGGGGTTGGGCCTTGTCCCTGCCCCAAATGACTTTTGGGTTGGTGCAGACATGAGAGGGATAGGAAACAGAGATGGATATGGTAAAATGACTTTGATTGCATTTTAAGAGAATTCATTAAAAGTAAGAATAGGTAATAAGGTGGGGTCAATACATTAGCTAACGTTTGCTAGTGCCATGGCCCTGAAGACCCAGAGCTTTGGGCATGTTTATGGACATTGTACTGAAGCAGTCACAGACTAACTTTGACTGTGGTATGAACACCATACCCCAGGGATCACTTTCATCTTTGGTGACTAGGAAATCCTGAAATTCCTACCTCTGCTTTCTAAGAACCATTACGAAAGGCTTCTGACAACATGGCTGGCTTCATGGCTTCAAGTTTACTTAGTGAGACATTAGAATGATGGGATGAATAACATGAAGAATTACAATTAACTGTATAGAAATCCTCTTACATCTGTGAACCTGGCTGTCTCCATTACTAGTAATAGACAAAACCCTACCAAGACATTTTGTGAGTTATAAAAGAGTAAATGATAAGGGAAAATAATACTTCCCATATTTGGAAGACAATGGACTTTGAGGCAGAAAACCTGCATTGGATGGGCACCATATTCTGTTACTGGAGTTTAGTACCAGAACCTGTTGTCTGGCTACACTAACAACCAGGCTCATTCATTCATCATAAGTGAGCCAAGCTAATGAACTAACTTCTGTTGACAAGCCAAACTACAATGGCAGCACTCTGGATTCAAGGTGGACAGATATCTCTCACGTCCTAGGACAGACTAATCTATAATGTTAATTCTATTTAAGACAGGATGTCAAAGTAATACTATTCTTAAAAAGAAGAGAAAAATACAAAAGTAAAATTAATGAAAATTTAAAGCACATATATTCAGTTTGAACACTTATGAAAACAAAAAAGAAAACAGTAAATAATCTATATCAAGGGTCACAATAGGCTTAGAATGCAAATATATGCAAAACAAAATAAGAAAGCTTAATATGGAAATTTTCCCAACTCTAAAGCACTCCCATATACTCGTTTCCGGTTTCTGCTATAAGGTGGTCATATAAGAAGTCAATGTTTCTTTCATAGAGACATTTTCATTTGAAAGACTAAAGGCTTTTTCGACAATGTGACTCCCTGGAAAATGAGAATTTTATGAGTCTACAGTTGCTGTGGTGGTAGGCCAAAATGGACCCCACAATGTTGACTTATGGTCTCCACACAAATGTCATTGTCTAAAAACTGGTAATCTAATTACAGACACACACATACAACAGAATTTGTTCTGTTTCTTTTTCTGGTAAAAATGTCTTTGCCATGATATTTTATAGCATCTTTGCATAATCCATTTTGAAGTCAGTACTTCAACTTGAAGCACCATGTGAGGACATGAAGAAGCATGGAATTTGAAGTAATAATTACTTATATTCATATCCACAGCACAGTAAGCTATGTTGTGGAATAATGGCATATGCCACAGGGTTGCTCATGATGCCTGAGTGAGTTCCAGCATTTTTATGTTGCAGATCAAACTCAATTCTCCAGCACCTGTGGAACAAAGTGTTGTTGACTGGAGTTTGTAGGACTATAGTCAGAAACAGCAACTAAGGCCCATGTCCATTCCTCAGTCAGTGAGTGTGGACAAGTGGAAGACAAGCTATCATTGATGAAAGGGAGACAGAGACATAATATGATGTCATCAAATTCAGTCAATACTGAAATATCCATTTTATTCATACACCAAACTTAAGTAGTCAAACAAAGGTGGGGCAATGGAAGGGGACATCTATTAATATGTATATAGTGAAAACAGAAATTCCTTCCACTAATGCTACAGGCACTCCATAATTGCACATACTATGTGTCTTTAGGCACCCCATTGCTGCACTTCCTCCCTTACTTCAGTGTGGTTAACCTGTCTACACCCAACTCATTGCTATTTAGATAAGAGACATTCTTCATCAAGGCACAGGTGTCCTATTGCAGGAAAGATAATGTCTTAAGGACAATAGGACTTATTGGAGCACTTTGAACTCAGGACAAGTTGGAATGGATTCCCATGTAGGAGTTGAGAAACCTCAGACTGGCAGAATATATTCCAGGGCTGCCAAAGCCATACAGAAGCCTTGTATGCAAACAGATGATGAGATCTACCTTTAACTGCTTGTTGGCAGTGCAAATGTTTAATCCCCGGACACAGGAGGCTGCCTGAGTTTGCTTAGGTTGAGGCCAGCAAAAACAACAGAATGAGTTTAAGTCCTGAACAGATAAACCCTGTGTTGAAAACAAAAAACAAAACAGAACAAAGTCACATAAAGGAAAAATCATATCAACCTTCTGGTGGTAGCCTACATGTATAAATGGTATTGGAGGAGGAAGCTTTCCCTCTTTGGCTACTTACCCTATCTCTGGGTACCAAGTTTCTTCCTTTACTACCATTAGAGCCTACTTTTTTGGAATTTTGATGTACAATGACCAGCTGACACATCCATCCTGATAAACTAAAAAACTGCTGGACTCTTCAGATTCCCATTGGTAGGCAACCATTGTTGGACTAAATATATCACAGCTTGTGAGACATCGTAATAAATCCACTTTCTACATATATGGAGAGATTCATCCTACATTCCTTTTCATGCAGAGAACCTTGGTTACTGCAGTTGGTTTTTGTTTTGTTTTATTTTTTTATATGCTTACTGAAGATGTATTCCTCTGTAAATATTCAATTTTCCATGAAGACTACTTTTCTCATTATGATGCCTTTGCCAAGTGTTTGTTCTGAATTTCAGGGATAAAATTCTACATTCATGGAGCCATCATCTGGCATTCTGCCACTAGAAAGATCATTTATCTTTTTTTTGAGATGTGGCCCCTGCTTTTCTTTCCTGATTATCTGAAGTTCCTGTGACAAACAGGTAACAAGCAAATTTGGTTCAACTAAACTCAGTGTTTATCCAAATAACAAATAACACATTTTGCATTTATAAAACTCTTTGTGGTAGTTAATGCATATTTGGAGCTCCCTTGCAACTTTTTTCACCAAGAATAACTCAATCCATTTAAGTAAGTATATTTAGCTAGCAACATTTTGTCTAGAAGGAAGAAAGGTAAATGCCTGTGTACTACACAATGATAGCACGGGTCAGCTATAGGACAATTGCTATAGAAATGCACATCACTGCTGATGTAGAAAAGTCTTAGTGCTAGAAGGCAATCAGTAACCATTGCAATTTGCCCTTAAGCACACTGCAACCACCTGGGAGGTGCTTTTATCACTCAGGTATTAATAGCTAATCAGGCCCCTTTGTGACCTGCCTGTCAAAACAAGTGCAGTACCCTTCTGGTCTGGATTTGAAGAGAAATTGCAGCCAGTGGTTTTGAGTGATGTGCTTTGAGGAAGGGCAAACTGGAAAACCACAGCATGGTGAGTGAGGTTCTGCCATCCTCAGATCGGTAGTGGTAGATAGGTAAGTGATGTATCCAGTGTGGTGGATATTCCCTGGATCTGGGTGGGAAGCTACAAGGAGACAACCTGTCCCCTGAGTTCTCATGTAGTCCTTGAAATACCCAGAAGCTAGAGGCAGTCCACCAAATAACTATTCTGTGGGCTGTATCTGTTTTGAGTACTGTGAGCAGGGAGGTGTGTATGGAAACATTTTTTAAGTCAACTTCTACATACTTCAGGTGCACCCACTGAAAGCAAGGCAACAAACTTCCAGAGGCCTTTTAGTTAGGTACCTTTTATAAGCACATCTGTTTGCATTTTAATTTTATGTGTAAGATTTTATGTATTGTTAATTTTCTGCCAGTTGTAAAAGGCATCTCATGTAAGGGTAGCACTTCACTATTGAGCAGTGATCTACAAGAGTAGAATTTGTAACACAAATGATTTACAAATGCTTTTGAGATATTATATCTCATAAAGTAGAACTTAACTGAGGTAGTACTGCCTCTAAAACACACAAAGATAAGTGTATGCTGACCAGTCCTGTTAGAATTTTGAATCCTAGATACACATTTGTTGTCCATGGTTTTGCAGACTTTTGACTCCAAACCATTACACAGAAGCTACTCCTGTTTTGCAACAGCATCTAGTCCCTTACCCTTATCATAGACCTGACCCATAACAAGCTGCTCAGAGAGACAGTACAGTGTCATAAGCAACCTTAAATTGTATTATGTCATATATTTGCAGTTTTCTTCTCCAGAAAAGCATATTTCTACCACTGTGGCAATTCGACAGCAGATTTTAAAAAAGTAAACCAATGATGTATGAGTGGCCTGATAAACCAAAGCTTTTACTTAGGTCATCATGCAGGGAGGAGAAACATTCTTGAAGAGATAGTAACAACCAGGGGCCTAGGCCTTGAAAGATTTTGCATGGGAGAGCTGGTAATTGTATGGAACAAAGCCTTTGTGTACAGGTTGCTTCAGATATGTAGATATAAACTACATAGATCTATGGTTCTCAGTCCCGAGGCCACTGTGGGCTTAAACTGCAATGATCATGACATATCCTGTATTCCCTAGCACTGCATTATTTTAGTGGTGTTCTCCTGAGTTTGTCCCATTGAATGGGTTTCTACTGACTTCACATAAGTGTCCCCTTTCCTTCCATTTACTCTGTGGAAATAGTATACAAAAGTCTGTTCTCCTTAAGAAATTTTCATGGGACACATCTCCCTACCTTCTTTTCTACCTTCTATGTTTCCTATCTATCGCATTCCTCATCACCTTCACCTCAGGATCCTATATGTGGAACAGGTCCTTCAATTACAGGTATCTGGTGGCCTTTAGGAACAGTACTGGGAACACATTTGCTGTTTAATCCTCCCATCTACCTAAGTAGCTAGACATGCTGTCTCCAGTCTCTACTTAAGTTGTTCACTGTGTAAAATGGAGCTTGAACCAAAAGCCATTTAAGAAGGATAGCATATATGAAAAGCAAACTATGTCTAGGCTGGCTCCTCTCTGAGTATTTTCCAGAGATAGATACCTGTTATGTTAGAAATATTGGTCTTTATGGATCTCCTCTGTGGGTGAAGTGATTTCTCCCTGGGAAGGCATATTAATGCTACAACAGATGCATTTGCATCCTGTTAGAAGAATGTTTATGAGACAATCCTTTATGTTGATACAAGTGGCATTGGTTGCAGTCTGTTGCTGTCCAAACAATGGCCTTGCTGTCTTCTGTACTATACCTTCAAATTTCTTAAATTACTGTAACACCTAAGAGATTTAAAATTTCCATTAGAGTCAGGAAGCCAACTATCCAGTGCAGTCACAGGAAAAGCATTTGCAAGTGGAGCATTGCTTCTGCCTTCAGTGCAGAATAAAGAAAATTGTTTACACTGTAGGAGGATTCAGGGTAATAACCAGGTGCTTAAGTAACCACAATGAAAAAAGTACATGACTGTGGTAAGGGGAGTGATTTTGTTATTTCCCAGCATGTTTTAATCTGTCATGTGTTTGAACACAGGCCAGAGTATGTGGGTGTACATTTTTTGAGGGAAGAAATGAAAGGCAGGATTGCTCAGTGGCTAGCATTGCCAATTTTGTGGGTGGAGCTTCTTTCAGTGTCCATCAGTCGTCTTGGAGGAAATGGGTCATTTCCTCAGCGGGCCTGTCTCTCGGTTAAAAAAAAGCTTTTTAATGAGACATTTTAAATGCCATATTCTCTAGATCTCTGAGCATTTGAGAGCTGTCTGACTGTTTAGTATACCTTAGTGTACAAAACATCCCTGTAATTAATCTGTTTTGAAAACTGGATCGAAGCTGAGAGGCTGTGTAGGGATATTTTATTCAGGGCCCTGCAGCCTGACTGTAACTGGTTTTTACTTAGTAGGTTACACTTATGACCACAGAGGACAAAGAGGTAGAGAAAAACTCCCTCTGATAATAGAGGCTTAACCTTAATAAACATCTCACAGAAAAGACTGGGTGGCATAAATTTTTGTTAGCTTGAAATAGACATTTATAACCTTAAATGTTTACCACCATTGAAAGGCACATAGCAATTTAGAAATATTTGAGACTTAGTAAAATAGAATTTAAGTTGTATGAAGTTAGCATACATTTACATAAAGTTAAATTTAAGTTAAATGTACAGATACATTAAACAGGACTGTGTAAAATTGAGAAGGACTAGAATGTGAAGCTATGTATGACATAGTGAAAAAGAAATTAGAGACAAAGAATAAAGACTAAAGCAAATAAAAGAATAAAAGTAAAACGTAAATGAATAACAGGTTCTGTTGGCAGCAGAAGCTGGCTAGACTCCCTGTGCCTAGGTGGCTGGTGTAGCAGAGGGAAGAACCATGGGGGGGTGAGGCTAGGCCACATTGTCAAAACGGCAGCTGTCATAAACATATCCCCAACAGCTGGCAGAAATCATAAAGTTTTGAGATTCAATTTTGTCTTGAGTAGATGCTGCCTCAGCCCAGCCTACTGTCCTGAGAGAAGCTGCAGCTGTGGCGGGCAAGAGAGTTTTAGTGTGGCGGGAAGAGAACAGAACCAAGTTGAGGGTAAGAGATTGTTTAGCAGAGAGATAGAAAAAACTCCTTCCATCTACCTGTTCGGTGGCATTAATTTGAAAGATCCTGTAAAATATCTGGATCTAGAGAGTCGTTACACGGCCAATTTGAATTTACTAGGGAATATCTAGGCCACTTTTCAGTACAGAGGTAAATAAGTCTGGGTGCCTTAACAAGTGGCATTAAGTGAAAGGGTTGGCCTTACATCACCACCAGCCCCCTCACATCTGCAGGATGTGAGATAATGGGCCATTCCTGGCTTAGAAGTAGCAACCAAGATGTTGTTATCAGCTGAAAAGATGGCTGCAGCTGGGGCATAACCAGCATATCTGAGAGAGATGTTCTTCCGTGTTCTGGGCCGTCATCCTTTTGCCATGTCTCGGAGATGGTGCTGACCTCCTAGTGCCACTACTTCTTCTCATGGTAGATCACAACCGATGTGATGATGTGGAGGAACAGCAGGTAGTCAACACCCAGACCACCATGCCGGCCTTGGTGAAGTCCTTGTACTTCTCGATTGGCCCCGAGCAATCTTCTGGACTCAATCATCCAGCATCCTTTTTACTATGGGAGATGCATAGATCATTCAGAAAATGCTCTGCCCATGTCTACATCTTTCCTAACCTTGTCCTTAACCGTAATCGGTGATGGCATTTTCTGTCGCTTACATAATTTAAAGAATTAAATAAGTCAGTAATAGATAACTGTCACAATAAATAGGTGATGTAGCATTTTACTGGCAGGGGAGCATGGCCAGACTCCAGTCATGAAGGATGTCATCATCCTCAATTGAATCAATGTATCATAAAATGTGATGATATTACACATTATCTCCACGAGAGGAAGCAGGTATTCGTTCAATGCAATGTCAGAATGCCAAATACTGAATGCCATTTATTGAGGGGCAAGAATGGGCTTAATTACCAACTTACAGCACAGTGGAAATTTACAGGAAATTTAGGCTTAGCTCCTCACTATGAGGTGTGAGTTTTCATGAGGTATGTATTGTCATGTGGTTTGTGTTGTCACAAGTTGTCTGTTGTTAAGGAGTGTGTTGTCTCGAGGTTTGTTATCAAAATGGGAAGAATACCAACAGCAGCCATGGTGCAATGAATTCCCTCCAACAGCTTCAGGTTTGCTCAAGTTGCTTTGGTCTTACATTTCTCCCTTTCTTTTAGTATAAACTAACACCTGCCTTATTTGGAAGAAGACATCAGCATAATTCCTTACCCATCATTGGAGAGGTCATCCAGGCCCATGACCTTCCTTTCTTAGGTTGGCTATTTGCCCCCTCTGCCTTACTGTCCCTAGTGAATAATTTGTTAGCCTCATGTGGGCAGAGGCATTTTACCTTTAGCCAAAGACTGTATCTGTCTTGTTAGAAAGTTGGCCTTGGCCTCTTTAATACTGTGGCAAAGTAGCACCAAGTGCAAGGGCTACAAACCTCCAATGATCTGCTCACAAGTTGAAGTCCTTGTAAAATGCCTTCTGCATTGGCAAGTGGCATTCAGGTTTCATAGATGTTAATGATCTGCATGGCTAAAGCATGTGTATAAATGAAAAACTCATCACTCCAGGATTTCTGGAGAAAAATGATGAATTAACACAGATATGTGTGAAAGACAGAACAAGAAGCCATAAGAGTTTCTCACAAAAATTCAAGTGTTCCTACAGGAGATTACTTTGTAAATTTAGTTTAAAAATGCCAATTTGTACTAGATAATAAAGTGTGCTTTGGGTAGCTAAGGCTTAAGCCAAATCACCTGATAGTTGATCCACTGTGCTTGTAGTATTTACCGATTGCGAGAGGGCTATGGTAGAAACTGTTGCTTCAGGGGTGAAGGCAGCACTGGCAGGCATGATCCCAGAATCTCCTTTCCTCTCTGCTACACACCTGGGTACATCTCCAAGACAGCTGTTACATTCGGCAGACCTGCTGAGAACAATTGAAATTTTCTCCAAAATTATTAGCATTGTTTACAACAATAAGAATGGAATACAGTGCCTGAGATGAAGGTGAAATTCTTGTCCTTTGGATAAAAGTATAAATTTATAGCCTCTTGATTCAAACTATAATTAGTGGTTAGGATAAAAGGCCACATATAGCTACTCAGACCCGCAGGCATCAGGATGGGTAGATTCTTGAAGACACATCGGACCTTCTTTCTGGCTGTTACAATCACCTTCCCTCCTCATATGGCGAAGCAGCCACTCAGGCACCCAAACAGAATTATCTTTGTCTTGTGGAAAGACACAAACTGACCCTCGGGCCCATACTAGAACTGGGTTGGGGCCAGACCATTTTCCTATAGTGACAATCTTCCACATAACTGAGCCATAGTCAGATGACCAAGAGTGCCAATGCCAGTCCGGTGCAGCTCAAGCAGCACCAAGAATTGTTAAAACAATTTAAAATATAAAGGACCAGAGAAATGTGAATATGAGGAGACCCAGTAAACTCCCCCTTTTTTTGTTTTATGAAGATAGGCCTTAATTGTGCGATGTGCACACTCTACCACGGCCTGACCCTGAGGCTTATAAGGGATGCCTATCTTATGTGAGATTAATTTATTTTTTGAAAAAAAGAGTTAAAACACTGACTAGTATAAGCACGTCCATTATCAGTTTTTAATTGTCTGGGCATTTCCATATAAGCAACGGTTTGTAAACAATGGCTCTTAACATCCATAACCCTTTCTCCAGTATGAGTAGAGGCAAACATGAGATGAGAATGGAAATCCACAGACACATATACAAATTGTAGTTGGCCAAAGGAAGGAATATGAGTAACATCCATCTGCCAGATATCATTAGGTGTGATACCACTGGGTTTAACTCCAAGGTGTAGAACAGGTAAGAACTCTTCACATAGGGGAAAATCCATACTGGGTTATGAGATTTCCAGGTACTAAGAATAGGAACAGGCTGCACAGCTATAGGCCCAAGGGAAAATTTTCCAGCCTAGAGCTTTTACCAGCTCTTTTCATAATTAAATATTTACATAAAACAGACTGAGGTTCACCTTGGAGTTATTTACCCAGTTCTCTTCCTTGTACATAACCTTGGTCAGCCAGCATATTTTTCACAGGCTCAAACTGCCTGTGAATCCAGGACTCAGATGGGTAATATGGTGAGAAAGCCAGATTTTTAATCTGGGCTAACCAAAATAGAAAGACTCTTTCAAATACAAATTCAAAAACATAATGAGGGTAAGAATCTAAGTGATTCACACTTGCCCCCCCCAGCACTTAATAGGTAGAGGGAGGATTGTCAGGCCTGCAAGTTACTCTTTTGCTAATAGAGAACGCAAGATGAGTGTTCACTATAAGAAATCTTGTGTATGGAAGGAAAACATCCACAGAAAGGCACAAACATTGCAAAAAAAAAAATCATAACCGTATCATCTTTGATGCCTATAGTTAATCACTAGAATTTAGCAAACAGTAACCTACATAATTTGAAAAAAATAAAAATATTTCAAATTGGTGAGCATTTTCTGACTGAAAAAGTAAAGCTGCAAGGACATCTTTAAAAAACAAAGGCATATGAATGACACATACACACTCACGTAGAGGAAAATCCTCTAAAACATTGAAGAAAAAAATGAAACCCTAACCATGACATGCATATGACAAGTGTCATCCTGTTCTACAAGTTCACCTTACAACTGGGTAGTTGGGTACCTCTAGTAATGATCCAGCAATCCTAGCTGCAACAGAGATTGAGATAGTTCAGTAGGCTACTTTATACCCAGAAGTTCCAGCCCAGCCATAGCATCAACAAAAGAAGTAAAAGAAAATTTAAAATTCAGGTCAGCATTTTCGATATCAGTCAGGCAAAGACTTGAATCCCCACATCCTCCTTCTACTAACAATTGACTTTTAACAAAGACAGATATAATGGAGAAATATGTTGCCCAACATTACAGCTGAACCACCACTATGTAAATTCAGTGATGTCTACCCAGTTACCTTTGGATAGCATTAGGGTGGATATCTCATGACAATGTCCTCTTGCTTCAATAATAAGATAAACTTAATGGTGGTCCTGCATGGAGGACCACTGCAGATTCCATGGAAGGAGAGGGTAACTAAGGTGGGGTACAAACATGCCAGGCAGCCAGAACTTGAGTGAGAAGTTTTATTAGTAAGGGGAAAGAGATGGAATCAAACAAAAAAAAGAGATAAAGAGAAACAGACACATAGACAGGTGACAGGAGAGAATGTGGAGACAGGAGCACAAAGAGATGAGAGGGGAGAGAGCAGAAAGAGCAGCAAGAGATCAAAGAGCCTGAAAGAGAGAAGGAGGGAGTGTAAGTGGGAAAAATCTGACTTTATAGTGGTCTTGGTTCCTGTGGGCACACTACTATTCATGGAACTCTGGGCTCTGCAGAGAAAATTCTTCAGTGCACTCTCAAGCTACCATAATGCCTGAGTCTTACAAGTTGATTAGAGGCTAACAAGCTGTTGCATCTAGTAAACAACCTAGCCATTGATTTTTCCAAGAAGTAATGACACCAAGTCAAACACCACAGTGGCTGCAAAGTAGGTATGAACTTAATTCCTAAACTGCCAGCGGCAACTGCTGTGTCAGGAGCTCATTCCATCTTCTGGGTCTCCTTGTGCTAACAGTGAGAGAGATGAAAGCTGAAACCAATCATCTGACTCAGCAGCTCATTCCTACATTATGGAGGACAGAGACAAAGAGCTTCAGAGAAGTGTCTGGGAGTATATTCCAGAGAGTAGTGGTGGAAAGGAATTGGAGGCAGGTAGGCACCTCCAAAGATGTAAGATTTTTAGAGCAGGAGAGATTGAGGGACTAATTGAAAGAAGTGAGAAAATCAATTGGAAAGTACAACACAATGGAAACCCTCTCTCATATCTGGAGGGCTGGACTATTTGATTGGGGTGAAATGTGAGATCAAAGAATCCAGGGAGGAACAAGAATACTGTATTAGTTCTGCTGTGTGGGCAGGAGCACAAGAGCAAAGACCCCTGTGAACTTAAAATTCCTGGTGACTGGAAAGGAAAACCAAAACCCAGAGTTTCTGATGCAATGCTTCAATAATACTGAAATAATGAATCCATACTTAATCAGAGCATAACTGTCCTGGGTTGCCCTGGAAAATAGGAAACAAGGAATCAGGTGGTGGATCTAAAATTGGATGCCTTTGCATCTGCTCCACATCCCAGTAGAGACTCTAATGGCAGCTTTTAAGGGCAGAGTCAGAAATGAGGTGAATTCAGATGAGGGTTTGCATTAGGTACACTGAGGTTGCAGAATGGAATGGTGCTACCTGCAACTCACTGTGATGGCTGAAGGTTCACTCAACCCTCCTTATCCACCTACTCAAGGAACAGATGCCTAAGGTCTCCAACCTGGCAGCTAAGAGAAAACATCTCTATGCACACCTCCTGCTGAATCCACCAACACCTGAAAACTCCACCCCACATTGTCCCTTGCCAGCAAAAAGAATCCGGACTCAGACCAATGCCCCCACACTCTGGGTCTCAGGGTAATTTAGGTGAAAGCCCTGTGGGCTTCTATGTGTATACAAATGGTGGGATTATTTGGTTACCATGTTACAAACCCACTCTCAAGCAGCTGTGTATCTTCTGCTTTCCTGGTCCTGTCACTTGTGCTATAAGAACCACTTAGAACTTCTAGTGGACCCACCATTTACAGGGGGGGTATTCTTGTAAATCCAGGTTTTCTGCTCAGATCATCTCATGAAGTTATTTCTTACGTAGTGCCTTTGGTTCTGTGTATATGAACAGAAGGTGGAGAAACCTGGGGTAGACCTCTCTCGTTCGCAATTTGTCTGTAACTCTCTCACTCCCCCCACCTTCTATTTCTCAATCCCTTTCCTCATTTCTGTCTCTCACTTCTCTCTACTATGTTGCAGATCAAATCAGAAAAGCAGGGACTGCATCCTTCTAAGCTGGAACATCTCCGCAGTTCTTTATTATCATCCGTGTAAGTTGTTCCCCAATACTATCTAATATATCATTTGTCTTGGGTCTAGTGAACTTACTAACAGATGATCTCCACATGAATAAATTTTATTTATTAAGACTATAGTCAATTGCTCTTTTTAGGTTTAGGTAGTTCCTGTTATCCCTGACCTCTCCAAGACCTTTATCATGAAAGGCTGTTGAATTTTGTCGAAGGCTTTCCTGTATATAGGGAGATAATCATATGTTTTTTCTTTTTCTGTTGGTTTAAATCGTGGATCTCGTTGATAGATTTTCATATGTTAAACCATCCATGCATTCCAGGGATGAAGCCTACTTGGTCATGGTGGATGATTTCTCTGATGTATTCTTGAATTCGGTTTGCCAGTATTTTATTGAGTATATTTGCATCGATGTTCATCTGTCTGTAGTTTTCTTTCTTAGTTGTGTCTTTGTGAGGCTTGGGTACCAAAATTATTGTGGCCTCATAAAAAGTGTTTGGCAATGAACCTTCTGTTTCTATCCTGTGAAACACTTTGAGGAGTATTGGTATTATTTCCTCCTGGAATGTCTGGTAGAATTCTGCATTGAATCGACCTGGTCCTGGACATTTTTTGGTAAAGGTCTTGGAGAGATCAGGGATAAGAGGAACATACCTAAACATAATAAGAGCAATATACAGCAAACCAACTGCAAACATCAAACTGAATGGAGAGAAACTTAAGCCAATTCCTGTAAAATCAGGAACAAGACAAGGCTGCCCTCTCTCTCAATATCTCTTCAATATCATACTAGAAGTTCTAGCTAATGCTACAAGACAACAAAGGGAAATCAAGGGGATCCAAATTGGAAAGGAAGTAGTCAATCTGTCTCTATTTGCAGATGATATGATAGTTTACAGAAGCGACCCAATAAACTCTACCAGAGAGCTCCTACAGCTGATAAACACCTTCAGCAAACTAGCAGGATACAAGATAAACTCAAAAAAAATCAGTAGCCCTACAGAGAAAGAAATCAGAGAAACATCACTCTTTACAATAGCCACAAGTCCACAAGCAACATAAACTATCTTGGTATAACGCTTACCAAACAAGTAAAAGACCTAATAATAAGAACTTTGTGGCTCTAAAGAAAGAAATTAAAGAAGATACCAGAAAATGGAAAGATCTCCCATGCTCTTGCATAGGTAGGATAAACATAGTAAAAAATGGCAATCTTACCAAAAGTAAAAGTAAAAATGACAATCTTACAAAATGCAATCTACAGAAGATGTGGCACATCTACACAATGGAATACTACTCTGCAGAAAAAAATAATGGAATCTTGAAATTCGCAGGCAAGTGAATGGCTCTTGAAACAACCATCCTGAATGAGGTAACCCAGTCACAAAAAGATGAACATAGGATGTACTCTCTCATATATGGATTTTAGACCTAGAGCAAAGGATCACCAGCCTATAATTTACACCACCAGAGGAACTAGGATACAAGGTATATTCTAAGAGATTCATATAAAGTCACTCACAGAAATTTGATGGGACAAGTCCCCCAGAGCACACGGGAGGTGAGGTGGGTCAATGAATGTAGAGAGAACTAGGAGAAAGGGAAGGGGAGAAAAGAAATTGAGACTAGGAAGATTGAGTCAGTGTAGGAATACAAGACAGAAGAGAGATAGAGAGACTGAGAGTGAGTGAAAGAGAGAGAGGGAGACAGAAAGAGAGAGAGAATAAAAGAAGGAACCAGTATTGGTTTAAAGAGAAAAGTGAATCTAAAGAAAGGTCTAGAGACCTACAAGACTGTTGCCAACTAACAATTTGAGCAACTGTGAAAAGGCTACCAAAAATGCCCTTCCTGGATAGTGAGATCAACAACTAACTTATTCACCATCATGGAACTCTTCTATAGTGCTGTTGGAAACAGAAGCAAACACCCAAACCTAAACACTGAGTTTAACTAGAATCCAGATGCAAATGGACAGAACAAGACCAGATTGTAGAAACACACAGAGACAGCTGACCTGAACAAGGAGCAAATAACAGGCACCCAGACTGATAGCTTGGAATCCAGCATGGTACTGACTCAGTCTTCTCTAAATATGGGTCTCAGCCAGAAGGACTGAGCAGACCTAGGGACTGCAAACAGTGGAACCAGGATGTGTTCCTCATGCACAAGAGGTCATTGCACACACATCCCCCAAGGAGGGTACTCCCTTAACCTAGAAACAGCAGAGAAGCCCTAGTCCCTACTTCAAATGACATGACTACACCTGTATGACATTGTCATACATGTGGAATTGGGTTGGGAGCTGGGAGCGGAGGGTGGTGCATGTGAGGGAGAATAGCATGTAAATGGGTGGGAGCGAGGGAGAGGGAAATGGATCGACATGTGAAATAAAAAATAAATAAGTAAATTATAAAATAAAATAAATACTCCCAGGCCAGAATCTTACAAGCTGCTGATAATAAAGAACACCAGTGTAAACAGCACCAGGCTCCTCCTGGTACAGAAGTCATAAGCCATGCTCATCCAGGATCCAAGCTGTGTTGTTTATGGTCTAGGTGCATTGGGCCACCTGGTGGGCAGTAAGAGAGGAGAGGAGTTCTGAATCCCTAGGGGCTAAGGACAGAACCAGACCCTCGCCCAGCCTTCCTCTCCTCAGGTGGCAGTGACTGTGACCATAGGGAAAGGGGTGAGGGTGAGAGTGGGGAAGAGGAGGATGAGGGGTCTTGGGGAGAACAACTTTGGTAAAGATTTTTGTGTCAACTAAAAAAAAAATAAAAATAACAAAATATATGGTAATTAGAAGTGATGGCTATGTGCAGACTTGTTACAATCAGTCTGAAGCAAAGAAGACAAAATAAGATAACAGTGGTCTAGTAGACAGGTCAAGTGGCCTGCAGATTTATAGGTCAATGCAACTCATCAAAGCAGAACAGTGAACATCAGAAGGAAATTCAGGTGTTACGAGTATGATTCCATTTCTCTGGGCAATAAAAGGTAGAACAGGAAAAAGGATTGGCAAGATCCAGAAGAGTGGAAAAGAGATAATAATAAAATTATAATACTGAAAGATAACATAAAAGAAGATCTGGTGTAACACACAAAATCCATAAAAGGAGCCAACAATTAAGTAAGCACAGGGTGAAGAGAGGCTCAGGGGAAAGCACCAATGTAAGAAGGTAGAGTCAGGAATTAAATAAATAAATAAGATTTAAATTCAGGCATGCATATCTGGGTAAGGGTTACTGATAAGAAAAAAAAAGAAAAAGAGAGACATTTCTACACTAGGGATGTCTAAGAAAATCGAGAGAGACTAAAGGTAATGTAAAAAGATATGGAGGTTGAAAGAAAAGTCATCATATGTCGAGAAAGATGTAAAATGTTTGCTGTGGGGTCTTATATCTACAAATATAAATTTAAGATTAGTAATTTGATTATTAAAATAGGATATTAGATAATCCATGATCAGTGGATTCCACGATGTGGGAAACAATTATTATGGACCATCTAAATATCAATTTTGTAGTTAAAATATTTAAATTAATCATGACAGCATCATTCAAGAGCCTGGTTTGGAGCCACCTTAGGGAAGTGGATGATGTTACATGAACTCATTGTTAGATTATTTAACTATATTAGACAATGATTATATCATCCATGAAACCTGGAATCTGGTGCCACAGATCATCTAATTAAATAATTGAAGTATTTAAATAGACAGTCTGTGTTAATACCCAAGATAACATAAATATTTATAAAGTTATGTAAACCAAAAATCCTCCATTCCATGAAGAGACCAGTAAAGCTCCCTCTTGTGGAAAGAAAGAAACAAAGAAAGAAAGAATTCACAAGATAGAATTTAACACCAACAAGGTGGATGCAGACTCCACTCTTCCTGGAGTAGAAAAAGACAGATTTGAATAATGAAATAATCAGATAGTTAGATGGTCTGTCACACTTGAGTCACACTAAACTAAACTTACAGCCTCACTCAGTTTCTCACAGATTTACCAGTATCTCAAGCTACAACATGCCTATAGTTACATAAGCATGAAAACGAAAGCATCATTGTGCCTTCAAGTACAATGATGAGTATTTTAAACCTGTTTTCTATGCTTCAATTTTCTAATTTCTCGAATGGAAACAATATAATTGATCGCCTCTGCCATAATCCCTTTCTCTTTATTGAAAATAAAATATACTCCACTTCATTCTCTTACCTTTAGGGAAGCTTGATCCCATGGTTTCTCAGGGTTATTTAGATTTGCATTAGGCTGATTATTAAGGATTTTGAGCAGTGTCTTATGATTTTTCAGTCATTTTGAATTCCTCAATTGACTGTTCTCTATTAAGTACTGTACCCCACTTTCTAATATGGTTATTTAGAGTGATTTATTGTTGGTGGTGTGTCAACATAACTGCCTGACAGAGTTCATTAGATGAGATTCCCTGATCAGGAGATTATTCAGTTATTCCATTTTTAAAATCGATGGTCACTGTGTCCTTCATGGGTCAGTTCTGTTGCAACCTCTCAGAAACTGATGATGCGAAACAGTACAGTTTTTTTTTTAAATCGTGTAATCATTCGATTGTTAAAAATCTACTATTATGTAATCAGTAATCACTGTATAAGGTATTGTCCCCCATTATCTGGGCACTGCTTCTGGTACCGATCTCCTGCTGTGTCAATCCCACAATAGCCAAATGAAGGATGACACCATCATTACTTACGCAATCAAATAAGTTAATAATTGGATAGTACTGCATACTTAACTTTCATAAGATGGAAGCAAACTCCAGTGATTGTCAAGGAAGCACTACTGAGATAATTAAATCATGCCATGGATTAGCTCCCATGAAGGAATGGCCCTACTCCAGTCAAGAAGAACAACATCTTCATCGATTTAAATAAATAATATATAATGAAAAATGATTGAATAATGACATGGTGGTGCATACTTAAATCCCACATGGAGTAGTCAGACTGATCTCTTCCTGGAATAATGATGTTTTTAAAAAATTAAATTGATAATTAATTAGTGGGCCTTTTATATTAATACTGACAAGATGGCACCAAAGTCTGAAAAATATCGCTGATGTAAAGATCTATTTTCATACCTAAATGATGAAGTAATGAGATGATATTATGTCATCACTTCCCAAAATCTGGCTCCAAAAGGGACTTATGGTCCATAACATTCCCTGTATTTTAAATATGTAAATTAAATGATGAATTATTACTTAATTGCTAGTTTAACAGTTAAACAAGAAAGAGTAGTATTAGATGATGTGATGGTCTTGTAAAAACATCTACCCAAAGGAGGCTCAAAACTCCAGTGATCACTGAATACATAATGACAGATTTAAATAATTAAATGAATAAACTTTAAACAAGTGGATGGTGTTTTATGCGTGAAGCCTAAATGATTTCTCAATACTGAAGGGACATTGAGTTCTTAATCATAGATTTGAACAAAAAAATGAATGAATAAAGAGATAATTTTTCATAATTCACCCTTGGAGAGATAACAAAATGATATCAACATTGATTTAAATAAAGAAAGGAAGAAAGCAAGAATGAAATAAAGAAAAAAAAGAAAGAATTCACAAGATACAATTTTACACCAACAAGGTGGATATAGACTCAACTCTCCCTGGAGTAGAAAAAGACAGATTTGAATAATGAAATAATCAGATAGTTAGATGGTCTAACACACTTGAGTCAAACAAGGTGGCGCCAAACTTCAGGGATCACAGATTATGTAATGAAAGAATTTAATAATTACATCTTTAAATATGTATGCTGTCGACATTTTTTCGTATCATCAATTCCTGGGCAGATTTGTCAGTTACAAAATTGAATGCTTTCATCACGCATTTTGAAAAAAGGAAATCAGTTAATCATCAGATAATCACACTGTCTTGCCTGATGAATTCTGTTGGCCTGACATCATCATAAGCACCTGAATCTCTGTTGTGGTGTGGCAGGACATGAGATAGTGGACCCAATCCTGGCTTAGCAGTAGAAGCCAAAATGTTGATAACAGCTGAAAAGATGGCTGTAGCAGGGGCATCATTAGCATAGCTGAGAGAGAGATGTTCTTCCGTGTTCCGAGTCATCATCCTTTTGCCAGGTCTCGGTGATTTTGCCGACTTACGAGTGCCAGCCCTTCTTCTCATGGTAGATCACAACCGATGTGAAGATGTGGAGGAAGAGAAGGTATTCAACAGCCACACCATCGTGCCGGCCTTGGTGAAGTCATTGTACTTCTCGCTGGGCACCGTGCAACCTTCAGGGCTCAATCACCCAGCATCCCTCGTACTGTGGAAGATGCATAGATCATTCAGAAAATGCTCTGCCCATGTCTACAACTTTCCTAACCTTGTCCCTGACAGATTATTGCACCCTAACCGTAATTGGTGAAGGCTCTGTCTGTCGTTTACATAATTTAAAGAATTAAATAAGTCACTAATAGCTAACTGTCACAATAAATGGGGGATGTAGCATTCTACTGGCAGGGAAGCATGGCCAGACTCCAGTCATGAAGGGTGTCATCATCATCAATTGAGTCAATGAATCATACAATGTGAAGATATTGCACATTATCTCCACAAGAGGGAGCTTTACAGGTCTCTACATGGAATGGAGGATTGTTGTTTACATAAATATACAAATAGTAACATAATATTGGGGATTAACACAGATTGTCAATTTAAATTCATTAATTATGTAATTAGATGATCTGTGGCACCAGATTCCAGGTGTCATGGACGATATAATCATTGTTTAATATAATTAAATAATCAAATAATGAGTTCATGTAACATCATCCACTTCCCTAAGGTGGCTCCAAACCAAGCTCATGAACGATGCTGTCGTGTTTAATTTAAATATTTTAACTACATAATTTATGTTAAGATCGTCTATACTAATTGCCTCCCACATCGCGTCACCACAATCCACTGATCATGGATTATCTAATATCCTCTTTTAATAATAAAATAACAACATAATCAGAGGATGAAATGGTCTGCCCTAGTCCACACAATTGACTCTTTGTTGACTCCCACATGATTGTGGGAAACTGCGAGGGTCATCCCTTATTTAATCGCAGAGCAGAGTAGTAACATGTTTAAATGCTGAACTGTCATCGTGTATGCAGTGTTTTTAGAAGATATCACATATTTAATGTTGGGCGGCTGCCGCAAAAGAGATGGACTGAAATCCAATAATCACAAGTCTACTCTAACAAATGGATTATCAACTTCCTGAAGGACGTCATCAATGGCAAACTCACCTTTTTATGAATAATTGTGAATCTTATTTGTCTTTTGTTTCATAGTTTGACTTCTTAGGAGAGAGAGTATTCATAAACATAAGACTTTGTACTGATTCTCTACAGACTACATTCTCTTACGATTAGGTAATCTTGAATTTGGTAACCAGGAAAAGCTGTAGGCACACTTCCAGAGGTGTGGCTATGACTTGTTTAGCTGAATCAAATGTTGTCATTAGGAGTTTTAGGAGATAGTTACCTTGGGAGACTGTAATGTCACATGATAACACTTTCTTGAGCTGCTCTCTGGTGCTTGGCCAATGATACCAGGAAACAGAATGCAACAGAGTTGCCAGGCAACATTTATGAACCAACATTCTTTCACATTCTAGTGTCCCTCCCACATGCATAAAGGAGTATATCCGCCGATGAACTAACCTTAAAGCCTCACTGAGTTTCTCACAAAATCAAAGCTGGGCTCTTTCTTTTGAGTTCTACATGTTTACCAGTCTCTCAAGCTACAAATTGCCGATAGTGACATAAGCATGAAAACTAAAGCATCATTGTGCCTTTCAAGTAAAATGATGAGTATTTTAAACCTGTTTTCTATGCTTCAATTTTCTAATTTCTAGAATGGAAACAATACAATTAATCGCCTGTACCGTGATCCTTTTCCCTTTATTGAAAACATAATTAACTCCTCTGCATCCTCTCTCCTTTAGAGGAGCTTGATCCCATTGTTTCTCAGAGTTGTTTAGATTTGCATTAGGCTGATGATTATGAATTTTGAGCAGTGTCTTATGTTTCTTTCAGGCATTTTGGATTCCTCAATTGACTGGTCTCTATTAAGTCCAGTACCCTGCTTTCTAATATAGTTATTTAGAGTGATTTATTGTTGGTGGTGTGTCATGTTAACAGCCCGACAGAGTTCTTTAGATGAGATTCCCTGATCAGGAGATTATTCAGTTATTCCATTTCTAAAATTGGCCATCACTGTGTCCTTCATGGGTCAGTTCTGTTGCAACCTCTCAGAAACTGACGATGGGAAACTGTACAGTTTTTTTTTTTTTTTAAATCGTGTAATCATTCGATTGTTAAAAATCTACTATTGCGTATTCAGGAATCACTGTATAAGGCAGTGTCCCCAATTCTCTGGGCACTGCTTCTGGTACCGATCAACTGCTGTGTCAATGCCACAGCAGGCAAATGATGGATGACACCATCATTACTTACACAATCAAATAGGTTAATAATTGGGTAGTCCTCCATATTTAACTTTCAAAAGATGGAACCAAACTCCATTGATTGTCAAGGAAGTAGTACTTAGATAATTTAATAATGGCACGTGATTAACTCCCATGGAGGTTTGGCCCGACTCCAGTCAAGAAGGACAACATCTTCATCGATTTTAATAATTAATATATAATGAAAAATGATTGACAAATGACAAGGTGCTGCATACTTAAATCTCACATGGTGTAGTCAGACTGACCTCTTCCTAGAATAATGATGTTTATAAAAAAAATTAAATTGAAAATTAATTAGTGGGCCTTTTATGTTAACACTGACAAGATAGCACCAAAGTTCTAAACCTGTCCTGATGTAAAGATCTATTTACATAGTTAATGATGAAGTAATGAGATGATATTACATCATCAGCTCCCAAAATCTTACTCCAAACGGGCCTTATGGTCCATAACATTACCTGTACTATAAATACGTAAATTAAGTGATGAATTATTACTTAATTTCTTAGTTTAACAGTTAATGAAGTAAGTGTAGTATTAGATGACATGATGGTCTGGTAAAAAGGTCTCCCCAAAGGTGGCTCAAAATTCCAGTGATCACTGAATACATAATGACAGATTTTCATAATTAAATGAATAAACATTAAACAAGTTGATGGTGATTTATGCATGAAGCCTAAATGATTGCTCAATACTGAAGAGACTTTGAGTTGTTAATGATAGATTTGAACAAAAAAATGAATGAATAAAGAGATAGTTTCTCATAATTCACCCCTACAGAGATGACAAAATGAAATCAACATTGATTTATATAAAGAAAGGAAGAAAGAAATAATGAAATCAATAAAGAAAGAAAGAATTCACAAGATACAATTTAACACCAACAAGGTGGATGCAGACTCCACTCTTCCTGGAGTAGAAAAAGACATATTTGAATAATGAAATAATCAGATAGTTAGATGGTCTGTCACACTTGAGTCCCACAAGTTGGCGCCAAACTCCAGGGATCACAGATTATATAATGAAAGAATTTAATAATTACATCTTTAAATATGTAAGCCGTTGACATTTTTTTTTGTATCATCAATTCTTGGTCAGACTTGCCAGGTATGAAACTGTATGCTGTCATCACACATTTTTAAAATGCCTTCAGTTAATCCTCAGATAATCATACTGCCTTGCCTGATGAATTCTGTTCCACTGATATCATCACAAGCGCCTGAATCTCTGCTGTGGTGTGGCAGGACGTGAGATAATGGGCCCAATCCTGGTGTAGCATTAGTAGCCACAATATTGATAACAGCTGAAAAGATGGCTGCAGCAGGGGGCATCACCAGCATAGCTGAGAGTGTGATGATCTTCCGTGTTCTGAGTCATCATCCTTTTGCCAGGTCTCGGTTATGGTGCCGACCTCCTAGTGCCACTCCTTCTTCTCATGGTAGATCACAACCGATGTGAAGATGTGGAGGAAGAGCAGGTAGTCAACACCAGACCACGATGCCGGCCTCAGTGAAGTTCTTGTACTTCTCGGAGGGCACCAGGCAACATTCTGCACTAAATCATCCAGCATCCCTCGTACTCTGGGAGATGCATAGATCATTCTGTAAATGCTCTGGCCATGTCTACAACTTTCTTAACCTTGTCCCTGAGAGATATTTGCACCCTAACCGTATTCGGCGATGACACTGTCTGTTGTTTACATTATTAAAAGAATAAAATAAGTCAGTAATAGCTAACTTACACAATAAATAGGGGATGTAGCATTTTACTTGCCGGGAAGCATAGCCAGACTCCAGTCATGAAGGATGTCATCATCATCATTTGTGTCAATGAATCATAAAATGTGATGATACTGCACATTAACTCCACAAGAGGGAGCTTTTCAGGTCTCTTCATGGAAAGGAGGATTGTTGTTTACATAACTATACAAATATTTACATTATCTTGGGAATTAACACAGATTGTCAATTTAAATTCAATTATGATGTAATTAGATGAGCTGTGGCAACAGATTCCAGGTATTATGGATGATATAATCATTGTTTTATATAATTAAATAATCAAATAATGAGTGCATGTAATATCATCCACTTCCCTAAGGTGGCTCCAAACCAGGCTCATGAATGATGCTGTCGTGTTTAATTTAAATATTTTAACTACATAATTGATATTACGATGGTCTATAATAATTGCTTCCCACATCGCGTCACCACAATCCACTGATCATGGTTTATCTAATGTCCTAATTTTATAATCAAATAACAACATAATCAGCGGATGAAAAGGTCTGCCATACTCCACACAATTGACGCTCTGTTGACTCCCACATGATTGTGGGAAACTCCCAGGTTCATCCCTTATTTAATTGCAGAGCAGAGTAGTAACATGTTTAAATGCTGAACTGTCATTGTGTATGCAGGGTTTTTTTAGAAGATATCACATATTTAATGTTGGGAGGCTGCCTCAAATGAGATGGCCTGCAATCCAATAATCACTAAGTCTTCTCTAACAAATGGATTATCACCTTCCTGAAGGAAGTCACCAATGACAATGTCACCTTTTAATGAATAATTGTTTCTTCTTAGGAGAGAGTGTATTCATAAACAGAAGACTTTGAACTGTTTCTCTACAGACTACGTTCTCTTATGATTAGGTAAACTTGAGTTTGGTAACCAGTAAAAGCTGTAGGAACACCTCCAGAGGAGTGGCTATGACGTGTTTAGGCGAATCAAATTCTATCATTAAAAGTTTTAGGAGATAGTTATCTTGGGGAGAGTGTAATGTCCCCTGATAACACTTTCTCGAAGCTGCTCTCTGGTCCTTGTCCCATGATACCAGGATACAGAATGGAAGCAGGGTTGCCAGGCAACATTTAGGAACCAACATTCTGTCACACTCTAGTGCCCATCCTAAATGCTAAAAGGCTTATAGCCACAGATGAACTAACTTACAGCCTCACTGAGTTTCTCACAAAAACAAAGCAGGGCTTTTTCATTTGAGTTCTACATATTTACCAGTCTCTCAAACTACAACTTGCCTATAGTGACATAAGCATGAAACGAAAGCATCATTGTGTCATTCAAGTACAATGATGAGTATTTTAAACCTGTTTTCTATGCTTCAATTTTCTACTTTCTAGAACGGAAACAATACAATTAATCGCATGTACCGTAATCCTTTTCGCTTTATTGAAAATGAAATTAACTCCTCTGCATTCTCTTACCTTTTAGAGGAGCTTGATACCATTATTTCTCAGAGTTGTTTAGATTTGCATTAGGCTGATGATTAAGGATTTTGAGCAGTGTCTTCAGTTTCTTTCAGTCATTTTGGATTCCTCAATTGAATGTTCTCTAATAAGTCCTGTACCCTGCTTTCTAATATGGTTATTTAGAGTTATTTATTGTTGGTGGTGTGTCATCTTATCAACCAAACAGAGTTCATTGGATGAGATGCCCTGATCAGGAGATTATTCAGTTATTCCATTTTTAAAATCGGTGGTCACTGTGTCCTTCATGGGTCATTTCTGTTGCAACCTCTCAGAAATTGATGATGCGCAACAGTACAGTTTTTTTTAAATCGTGTAATAATTTGATTGTTAAAAATGTACTATTGCGTAATCAGTAATCACTGTGTAAGGCACTGTCCCCCATTCTCTGGGTCAGTTCTGTTGAAAACTCAAAGAAACTGATGATGCGAATCAGTACAGATTTTTTTTAAATCGTGTAATCATTCGATTGTTAAAATTCTACTATTACGTAATCAGTAATCACCATATAAGGCAGTTTCCCCATATTCTCTGGGCACTGCTTCTGGTACCGATCTCCTGCTGTGTCAATGCCACAGCAGCTAAATGACAGATGACTCCATCATGACTTACACAATCAAATAAGTTAATAATTGGATAGTCCTCCATACTCAACTTTCATAAGATGGAACCAAACTCCAGTGATTATCAAGGAAGTAGTACTTAGATAATTCAATAAATCCACGGGATTAACTCCCATGGAGGAACGGCCCGACTCTAGTCAATAGAACATCTTCATCGATTTTAATAATTAATATATAATGAAATGTGATTGAATAATGACATGTTGGTGCATACTTAAATCCCACATGGATTAGTCAGACTGATCTCTTCCTGGAATAAGGATGATTTAAAAAAATTAAATTGATAATTAATTAGTGGGCCTTTTATTGTAACACTGATGAGATGGCACCAAAGTCCTAAACCTATCGCTGATGTGAAGATCTTTTTACATAGGTAAATGGTGAAGTAATGAGATGATATTACATCATCAACTACCAAAATCTGACTCCAAAAGGGACTTATGGTCCATAACGTTACCTGTATTTGAAATACGTAAATTAAATGATTTCCTAGTTTAACAGTTAAAGAAGTAAGTGTAGTATTAGATGACGTGATGGTCTGGTACAACTGTCTCCCCTAAGGATGATCAAAACTCCATTGATCACTGAATACATACTGAGAGATTTTAATGATTAAATGAATAAACCTTAAACAAGTGGATGGTGTTTTATGCGTGAAGCCTAAATGACTGCTCAATATTGAAGAGACATTGAATTCTTAATCATAGATTTGAACAAAAAATGAATGAATAAAGTGGTAATTTCTCATAATTCACCCCTAGGGAGATAACAAATTGATATAAACATTGATTTAAATAAGGAAAGGAAGAAAGAAAGAAAGAAAGAAAGAAAGAAAGAAAGAAAGAAAGAAAGAATTCTCAGGATGAAATTTAACAACAACAAGGTGAATACAGACTCCACACTTCCTGGAGTAGAACAAGACAGATTTGAATAATGAAATAATCAGATAGTTAGATCGTCTGTCACACTTGTGTCACACAAGGTGGCGCCAAACTTCAGGGATCACAGATTTTATAATGAAAGAATTGAATAACTACATCTTTAAATATGTAAGCCGTTGACCTTTTTTGTACCATCAATTCCTGGGTAGACTTGCCAGGTATGAAACTGTATGCTGTCATCACACATTTTTAAAATGCCTTCAGTTAATCCTCACATAATCATACTGTCTTGCCTGATGAATTCTGTTGGCCTGGCCTCATCACAAGCGCCTGAATCTCTGCTGTGGTGCGGCAGGACGTGAGATAATGGGCCCAATCCTGGCGTAACAGTAGTAGCCACAATGTTGATTACAGCTGAAAAGATGGCTGCAGCAGTTGTATCATCAGCATAGCTGAGAGACAGATGTTCTTCTGTGTTCTCAGTCTTCATCCTTCATCAGTGATGGTGCCGACCTCCTAGTGCCACTCCTTCTTCTCATGGTAGATCACAACCGATGTGAAGATATGGAGGAAGAGCAGGTAGTCAACACCAGACCACGATGCCGGCCATGATTAAGTCCTAGTACTTCTCGGAGGACACCGTGCAACATTCTGGACTCAATCACCCAGCATCCCTCGTACTCTGGGAGATGCATAGATCATTCAGAAAATGCTCTGCCCATGTCCACATCTTTCCTAACTTTTTCCCTGACAGATATTTGCACACTAATTATAATCGGTGATGGCATTGTCGGTCGCTTACATAATTTATAGAATTAAATAAGTCACTAATAGCTAACGGTCACAATAAATAGGCGAGGTAGCATTTTACTGGCAGGGAAGCATGGCCAGACTCCAGTCATGAAGGATGTCATCATCCTCAATTGAATCAGTATATCATAAAATTTGATGATATTGTACATTATCTCCACAAGAGGATGATTTACAGGTGTCTTCATGGAATGGAGAATTTTTGGTTTACATAACTTTATAAATATTTACATTATCTTGGGTATTAACACAGACTGTCAATTTAAATACTTTAATTATGTAATTAGATGGTCTGTGGCACCAGATTCCAGGTGTCAGGGGATGATATAATCAATGTTTTATATATTTTAATAATCAAACAATGAGATCATGTAACATCATCCACTTCCCTAGTTGGCTCCAGGCTTTGAACGATGCTGTCGTGATTTATTTAAATATTTTAACTACAAAAATTGATATTTAGGTGGTCCATAATAATTGTTTCCCACATCGTAGAATACACTGATCATGGATTATCTAATGTCCTATTTTAATCATCAAATAACAACATAATCAGATGATGAAATGGTCTGCCTTACTCGACACAATTGACTCTCAATGACTCCTAAATGATTGTGGGAAAATCCCAGGTTCATCCCTTATTTAATTGGAGAGCACAGTCTTGAAATGTTTAAATGATGAAATGTCATTGTGTATGCAGGGTTTTTAGAAGATCCTACATATTTCATGTTGGACGGCTGCCTCAAAAGAGATGGACCGCAATCCAATAACCCCTAAGTCTACTCTAAGAAATGGATTATCACCATCTGGAAGGAAGTTAACAATGACACACTCACCTTTTGATGAATAATTGTGAGTCTTATTTTCTTTGTTTCCATATTATTAATTCTTAGGAGAGAGAGAATTCATAAACAGAAGAAATTGAATGTTCTCTGATAATTAGGTAATCTAGAATTTGGTGACCAAACTTCCACAGATTTGCCTATGACGTGGTTAGGGGAAACAAATGCTGTCATTGAAAATTTTAGGAGATACTTATCTTGGGAGACTGTAATGTCCCATAATAACACTTTCTCAAAGCTGCTCTCTGGTTCTTGGCCCATGATAACAGAATACAGAGTGCAAGCAGGTTTGCCAGGCAACATTTATGAACCAATATTCTGTCACATTCTAGTGCCCCTCCCACATGCTAAAAGGAGCATACCTAAAGATGAACTAACCTTACAGCCTCACTGAGTTCCTCACAAAAACAAAGCAGGGCTCTTTCTTTGGGTTCTACATATTTACCTGTCTCTCAAACTACAACATGCCTATAGTGACATAAACATGAAAACGAAAGCATCATAATGCCATTCAAGTACAAAGATGAGTATTTTGAACCTTTTTTTCTATGCTTCAATTTTCTAATTCCTAGAATGGATACAATACAATTAATCATCTCTACCATAAAACTTTTCCCTTTTTTGAATATAAAATGATACCTCTTCATTCTCTGCCCTTTAGAGGAGCTTGATCCCATGGTTTTCAGCATTGTTTACATGTGCATTGGTCCAGAACAGCCAGGGCCAGTGTCAGGGCCAGGGCCAGGGCCAAAATTAAATTGATAATAAATTAAATTGATAATAAATTAAATTGATAATATATTAAATTGATAATAAATTAGTAGGCATTTTATATTAACACTGACAAAATGGCACCAAAGTCCTAAATGTATTGCTGATGTAAAGATCTCTTTATATAGCTAAATGATGAAGAAATGAGATGATGTTACATCACCTCCCAAAATCTGACTGCAATAGGGACTTATGATCCATAACATTACTTGTATTTTAAATTCATTAATTAAGTGATGAATTATCATTTAATTTCCTAGTTTAACAGTTAAGGAAGTAAGTGTAGTGTTCGATGATGTGATGGTCTGACATGATGGACTGCCCTAAGGAGGCTCAAAACTCCAGTGATCACTGAATACATAATGACAGATTTTCATAATTAAATCAACAAACTTAAACCAGTGAATGGTGTTTTTTATGCGTGAAGCCTGAATGATTGCATAATACTGAAGGGTCATTGAATTCTTAATGATAGATATGAACAAAAATGAATGAATAAAGAGATAATTTCTCATAATCAACCCATAGAAAGATAACAAATCGATATCAACATTGATTTAAAGAAAGAAAGAAAGAAACGTCACAATAGACAATTTAAAACTAACATGGTGGATCCAGACTCCACTCTTCCTGGAGTAGAAAAAGGCAGATTTATATAATGTAATAATCAGATAGTTAGATCGTCTGTCACACTTGAGTCACACAAGGTGGCACCAAATTTCAGGGAGCACAGATTATATAATGAAATAATTTAATAATTACATCTTTAAATATGTAAGTCATTGACCTTTTTTTGTATCTTCAAATCCTGGGCAGACTTGACAGATATGGAAATGTATGCTGTCATCAAGGATTTTTCAAATGCCATATGTTAATCGTCAGAATATCATACTGTCTTGCATGATGAATTCTGTTGGCCTGACTTTATCACCAGCACCTGAATCTCTGTTGTGGTGCTGCAGGATCTGAGATAATGGGCCCAATCCAGGCTTAGAAGTAGTAACCAAGATGTTGTTATCAGCTGAAAAGATTGGGCCTAACCAGCATATCTGAGGGAGAGATGTTCTTCCGTGTTCTGGGTCGTCATCCTTTTGCCAGGTCTCGAAGATGGTGCCGACCTCCCTAGTGCTACTACTTCTTCTCATGGTAGATCATAACAGATGTGATGATGTGGAGGAACAGCAGGTAGTCAACACCCAGACCTCCATGCCGGCCTTGGTGAAGTCCTTTTACTTCTCGTATGGCCCCGAGAAATCTTCTGGACTCAATCATCAAGCATCCTTTTTACTATGGGAGATGCATAGAACATTTAGAAAATGTTCTGCCCATGTGTACATCATTCCTAACCTTGTCCCTGACATTAATTTAAACACTAATCGAAATCGGTGATAGCATTGTCTGTCGCTTACATAATTTAAAGAAATAAATAAGTCAGTAATAGGTAACTGTCACAATAAATAGGTGATGTAGCATTTTACTGGCAGGGAAGCATGGCCAGACTCCAGTCATGAAGGATGTCATCAACCTCAATTGAATCAAAGTATCATAAAATGTGATCATATTGCACATTATCTCCACAATAGGAAGCAGGTCATTCGCTCAATGCAATGTCAGAATGCCAAATACTGAATGCCATTTATTGAGGGGCAAGATTGTGCTTAATTACTGACTTATAGCACAGTGGAAAATTACAGGATATTTAGGCTTAACTCCTCACTATGAGGTGTGTATTTTCAAGAGGTATGTAATGTCATGAGGTATGTGTTGTCACAAGTTGTGTGTTGTCAAGGAATGTGTTATCTCGAGGTTTGTTATCAATACGGGAAGAGTACCAACAACAGTTATGGTGCAATGACTTCCCTCCAACAGCTTCAAGCTTGCTCAAGTTGCTTTGGGTATTACAGTTCTCCCTTTCTTTTAATATAAACTAACACCTGCCTTATTTGGAAGAAGACGTCAGCATAATTACTTACCTGTCATTGGAGAGGGCACCCAGGCCCGTAACCTTCCTATCTTAGGTTGGATATATGCCCCCTCTGCCTTACTGACCCTGGTGAACAGCTTGTTAGCCTCATGTGGGCAGAGGCATTTTACCCCTTGAGCCAAAGACAGTATCTGTCTTGTTAGAAAGTTGGCTTGGGCCTGTTTAGTGTTGTGGCAAAGTAGACCAAATGCAAGGGCTACAAACCCATAATGATCTAAGCTCACAAGTTGAAGTCCTTGTAAAATGCCTTCTTCATTGGCAAGTGAAATTCATGTTTCATAGATGTTAATGATCTGCATGGCTAAAGCATGTGTATAAATGAAAAACTCATCACTCCAGGATTTCTGGAGAAAAATTATGAATTAACACAGATATGTGTGAAAGACAGAACAAGAAGCCATATGAGTTTTTCACAAAAATTCAAGTGTTCCTATAGGAGATTAATTTGTAAATTTAGTTTTAAAATGCCAATTTGTACTAGATAATAAAGTGTGCTTTGGGTAGCTAAGGCTTAAGTCAAATCACTGATAGTTGATCCACTGTTCTTGCAGTATTTACCGATGGGGAGAGGGCTATGGTAGAAACTGTAGCTTCAGAGGTGAAGGCAGCACTGGCAGCCATGATACCAGAATCTCCTTTCCTCTCTGCTACACACCTGGGTACATCTCCAAGACAGCTGTTACATTCGGCAGACCCTGCTGAGAACAATTGAAACTTTCTCCAAAATTATTAGCATTGTTTACAACAATAAGAATGGAACCAGAATACAGTGCCTGAGATGAAGGTGAAATTCTTGTCCTTTGGATAAAAGTATAAATTTATAGCCTCTTGATTCAAACTGTAATTAGTGGTTAGGATAAAAGGTCACATATAGCTACTCAGACCCGCAGGCATCAGGATGGGTAGATTCTTGAAGACCCATTGGACCTTGTTTCTGGCTGTTACAATTACCTTCCCTCCTCATATGGCGAATCAGCCACTCAGGCACCCAAACAGAGTTATGTTTGTCTTGTGGAAAGACAAAAACTGACCCTCGGGGCCATACTAGAACTGGGTTGGGGCCACACCATTTTCCAGTAGTGACAATCTTCCACATAACTGAGTCATAGTCAGATAACAGAGGGTGCCAATGCCAGTCCGGTGCAGCTCAAGCAGCACCAAGAATTGTTAAAAATTTTAAAATATAAAGGACCCGAGATATGTGATTATGAGGAGACCCTGTAAAATCCCCTTTTTGTTTTATGAAGATAGGCTTTAATTGTGCGGATGCACACGCTCTACCATGGCCTGACTCTGAGGCTTATAAGGGATGTCTGTCTTATGTGAGATTATTTTTTTTTTTTGCAAAAAAAAAGTTAAAACACTGACTAGTATAATCAAGTCCATTATCAGTTGTTAATTGGGCATTTCCATATAAGCAACGGTTTGTAAACAATGGCTCTTAACATCCTTAAGCCTTTCTCTAGTATGAGCAGAGGCAAACATGAGATGAGAATGGATATCCACAGATACATGTACAAATTGTAGTTGGCCAAAGGAAGGAATATGAGTAACATCCATCTGCCAGATATCATTAGGTGGAATACTACGGGGGGTTAACTCCAAGGTGTAGAACAGGTAAGAACTCTTCACATAGGGGAAAATCCATACTGGGTTATCAGATTTATAGGTACTAAGAATGGGAACAGGCTGCACAGCTATAGACCCTAGGGGAAAATTTTCCAGCCTAGAGCTTTTTACAGCTCTTTTCATAATTAAATTTTTACATAAAAGAGACTGAGGTTCACCTTGGAATTATTTACCCAATTTTCTTCCTTGTACATAACCTTGGTCAGCCAGCATATTTTTCACAGGTTCAAACTGCCTGTGAATCGAGGACTCAGATGGGTAATATGGTGAGACAGCCAGATTTTGAATCTGGGCTAAGCAAAATAGAAAGACTCTTTCAAATACAAATTAAAATACATAATGAGGGCAAGAGGCTAAGTGGAAACACATTTACCCCCCCCCCACCCAGCACTTAGGAGGTAGAGGCAGGATTATCAGGCCTGCAAGGTCTTCTTTTCCTAATAGAGAGCAGAAGATGACTGATCATTATAAGATATCTTGCATATGGAAGAAAAACATCCACAGAGAGGCACAAACATTGCAAAAAAAAAAAACAAACAAATCATAACCGTATCATTTTTGATACCTATAGTTAGTCACAAGAATTTAGCAAACAGTAACCTACATACTTTGAATAAATAAAAATATTTCAAATTGGTGAGTATTTTCTGACTGGAAAAAGTAAAGCTACAAGGGCATTTTTAAACATGAAAGGCATATGTAAGATACATACACATTCACATAAAGGAAAATCCTTTAAAATTTGAAGAAAAAAATGAAACCCTAACAATGACATGCATACGACAAGTGTCATCCTGTTCTACAAGTTCACCTTACAACTGGAGTACCTCTAATCATGATCCAGCAATCCCAGCTACAACAGGGACTGAGACAGTTAAGTAGGCTACTATATACCCAGGAGTTCCAGACCAGCCATGGCATCAACAAAAGAAGTAAAAGAAAAATTAAAATTCAGGTCAGCATTTTCGATATCAGTCAGGCAAAGAGGTGGAATCCCAACATCCTCCCTCCACTAACAATTGACTTTTAACCCAGACAGATATAATGGAAAAATATGTTGCCCCACATTACAGCTGAACCACCACTATGTAAATTCAGTGATGTCTACTCAGTTATCTTTGGTTACCAATAGGGGTGATATCTCATGACAATGTCCTCTTGCTTCAATATTAAGATAATCTTGATGGTGGTCCTGCATGGAGGACCACTGCAGATTCCATGGAAGGAGAAGGTGACTAAGGTGGGGTACAAACATGCCAGGCAGCCAGAACTTGAGTGAGAAGTTTTATTAGTAAGGGGAAATAGATGGAATCAAACAAAAATAAGAGATAAAAAGAAACAGACACATAGACAGGTGACAGGAGAGATTGGGGGAGACAGGAGCACAAAGAGATGAGAGGGGAGAGAGCAGAAATAGTAGCAAGAGAACAAAGAGCCTGAAAGAGAGAAAAGGGAAGGAGTACAAATGGGCAAATATCTGTCTTTATAGGGGTCTTGGTTCCTGTGGGCATACTAGTATTCATGGAACTCTTTTCTAAGCAGAAAAAAAGTTTTCCCGTGCACTCCCCATATAACAGAGTCAGGCTACCATAATGCCAGAGTCTTACAGGTTGATTAGAGTCTAAAAAGCTGTTGCATCTACTAAACAAACTTAGCCATTAATTTTTCCAAGAAGTAATGACACCAAGTCAAACACTAGAGTGGTTGCAAAAATAGGTAAGAACTTAATATCTAAACTGCCATCAGCAACTGCTGTGCCAGGAGCTCATTCCATCTTCTGGGTCTCCTTGTGCAACAGTGAGAGAGATGCAAGCTGAAACCAATCATCTGATGCAGCAGCTCATTCCTACATTATGGAGGACAGAGCCAAAGAGCTTCATAGAAGTGTCTGGGAGTATATTCCAGAGAGTAGTGGTGGAAAGGAATTGGAGGCAGGTAGGCACCTCCAAAGGTGTAAGGTTTTTAGAGCAGGGAGAGATTGAGGGACTAATTGAAAGAAGTGAGAAAATCAATTGGAAAGTACAACACAATGGAAACACTCTCCCATATCTGGAGGGCTGGACTATTTGATTGGGGTGAAATGTGAGATCAAAGAATCCAGGGAGGAACAATTATACTGTATTAGTTCTGCTGTGTGGGCAGGAGCACAAGAGCAAAGCCTCCCTGAGCACTTAAAAGTCCTGGTGAGTGGAATGGAAAACTGAAACCCAGAGTTTCTGATGCAATGCTTCAATAATACTGAAATAATGAATCCATACTTAATTAGAGCATAACTGTCCTGGTGCCCTGGAGAATAGGAAA